>NW_026912074.1:0-92000 GCF_963662255.1 Cinclus cinclus
AGCCTCCATGGTGTCATAATGGTTCCTTGTTTCTATTGGGCCCCATGCTGTCACAATTCATCCCTGGCCCTTTTACGCCCCCTGGTGTCAAATGGGATCCTGGGATTATTAGTCTCCATTGGGTCACAATGGATCCTTGCTTCTCTTAACCCCTGTGGTGTCACAATGCATCCCATGCCCTTTTAGGCCACTTGATGTCACAATGAATCATTTGATTCTTGGCCTCCATGGTGACATAATAGATCCTTGCTTCTATTGGTCCCGGTGCTGTAACAATCCATCCCTGGCCATTTTAGGCCCCCTGGTGTCACAAGGGATCATTAGATTGTTAGCCTGCATTGGGTCACAATGGTTCCTTGCTTCTCTTAGCCCCTGTGGTGTCACAATGCATCCCATGCCCTTTTAGGCCACTTGGTGTTACAATGAATCATTTGAGTCTTGGTCTCTATTGTGTCATAATATTTCCATGTTTTTATTGTGCCCCATGCTTTCACAATTCATCCCTGGCCCTATTGCAAACCCTGGTGTCACAATGGATCATTAGATTGTTAGCCTGCATTGGGTCACAATGGTTCCTTGCTTCTCTTAACCCCTGTGGTGTCACAATGCATTCCAAGCCCTTTTAGGCCACTTGGTCTTACAATGAACCATTTGATTCTTGGCCTCCATGGTGGCATAATTGTACCAGGTTTTAATTGGGCCCCATGCTTTCACAATTCATCCCTGGCCCTTTTAGGCCCATTGGTGTCACAAGGGACCATTAGATTGTTAGCCTCCATTAGGTAACAATGGTTCCTTGCTTCTCTTAACCTCTGTGGTGTCACAATGCATTCCATGCCATTTTAGGCCACTTGATGTCACAATGAATCATTTGATTCTTGGCCTCCATGGTGTCATAATAGTTCCTTGTTTCTATTGGGCCCCATGCTGTCACAGTTCGTCCGTGGTCCTTTTGCACCCCCTGGTGTCAAAAGGGATTCTAAGATTGTTAGCCTGCCTTGGGTCACAAAGGATCCTTGCTTCTCTTAACCCCTGTGGTGTCACAATGCATCCCATGCCCTTTTAGGCCACTTGATGTCACAATGAATCATTTGATTTTTGGCCTCCATGGTGGCATAATTGTACCAGGTTTTAATTGGGCCCCATGCTTTCACAATTCATCCCTGGCCCTTTTAGGCCCATTGGTGTCACAAGGGACCATTAGATTGTTAGCCTCCATTGGGTAACAATGGTTCCTTGCTTCTCTTAACCTCTGTGGTGTCACAATGCATTCCATGCCATTTTAGGCCACTTGATGTCACAATGAATCATTTGATTCTTGGCCTCCATGGTGTCATAATGGTTCCTTGTTTCTATTGGGCCCCATGCTGTCACAATTCATCCCTGGCCCTTTTACGCCCCCTGGTGTCAAATGGGATCCTGGGATTATTAGCCTCCATTGGGTCACAATGGATCCTTGCTTCTCTTAACCCCTGTGCTGTCACAATGCATCCCATGCCCTTTGAGGCCACTTGATGTCAATGAATCATTTGATTCTTGGCCTCCATGGTGACATAATAGATCCTTGCTTCTATAGGTCCCGGTGCTGTAACAATCCATCCCTGGCCATTTTAGGCCCCCTGGTGTCACAAGGGATCATTAGATTGTTAGCCTGCATTGGGTCACAATGGTTCCTTGCTTCTCTTAACCTCTGTGGTGTCACAATGCATCCCATGCCCTTTTAGGCCACTTGGTGTTACAATGAATCATTTGAGTCTTGGTCTCTATTGTGTCATAATATTTCCATGTTTTTATTGTGCCCCATGCTTTCACAATTCATCCCTGGCCCTATTGCAAACCCTGGTGTCACAATGGATCATTAGATTGTTAACCTGCATTGGGTCACAATGGTTCCTTGCTTCTCTTAACCTCTGTGGTGTCACAATGCATTCCAAGCCCTTTTAGGCCACTTGGTCTTACAATGAACCATTTGATTCTTGGCCTCCATGGTGTCATAATGGTTCCTTGCTTCTATAGGTCCCCATGCTGTCACAGTTCGTCCGTGGTCCTTTTGCACCCCCTGGTGTCAAAAGGGATTCTAAGATTGTTAGCCTGCCTTGGGTCACAAAGGATCCTTGCTTCTCTTAACCCCTGTGGTGTCACAATGCATCCCATGCCCTTTTAGGCCACTTGATGTCACAATGAATCATTTGATTTTTGGCCTCCATGGTGGCATAATTGTACCAGGTTTTAATTGGGCCCCATGCTTTCACAATTCATCCCTGGCCCTTTTCGGCCCATTGGTGTCACAAGGGACCATTAGGTTGTTAGCCTCCATTGGGTAACAATGGTTCCTTGCTTCTCTTAACCTCTGTGGTGTCACAATGCATTCCATGCCATTTTAGGCCACTTGATGTCACAATGAATCATTTGATTCTTGGCCTCCATGGTGTCATAATGGTTCCTTGTTTCTATTGGGCCCCATGCTGTCACAATTCATCCCTGGCCCTTTTACGCCCCCTGGTGTCAAATGGGATCCTGGGATTATTAGCCTCCATTGGGTCACAATGGATCCTTGCTTCTCTTAACCCCTGTGGTGTCACAATGCATCCCATGCCCTTTGAGGCCACTTGATGTCACAATGAATCATTTGATTCTTGGCCTCCATGGTGGCATAATAGATCCTTGCTTCTATTGGTCTCCGTGCTGTAACAATCCATCCCTGGCCATTTTAGGCCCCCTGGTGTCACAAGGGATCATTAGATTGTTAGCCTGCATTGGGTCACAATGGTTCCTTGCTTCTCTTAACCTCTGTGGTGTCACAATGCATTCCATGCCATTTTAGGCCACTTGATGTCACAATGAATCATTTGATTCTTGGCCTCCATGGTGTCATAATAGTTCCTTGTTTCTATTGGGCCCCATGCTGTCGCAGTTCATCCGTGGTCCTTTTGCACCCCCTGGTGTCAAAAGGGATTCTAAGATTGTTAGCCTGCCTTGGGTCACAAAGGATCCTTGCTTCTCTTAGGCCCTGTGGTGTCACAATGCATCCCATGCCCTTTTAGGCCACTTGATGTCACAATGAATCATTTGATTTTTGGCCTCCATGGTGGCATAATTGTACCAGGTTTTAATTGGGCCCCATGCTTTCACAATTCATCCCTGGCCCTTTTAGGCCCATTGGTGTCACAAGGGACCATTAGATTGTTAGCCTCCATTGGGTAACAATGGTTCCTTGCTTCTCTTAACCTCTGTGGTGTCACAATGCATCCCATGCCATTTTAGGCCACTTGATGTCACAATGAATCATTTGATTCTTAGCCTCCATGGTGTCATAATGGTTCCTTGTTTCTATTGGGCCCCATGCTGTCACAATTCATCCCTGGCCCTTTTACGCCCCCTGGTGTCAAATGGGATCCTGGGATTATTAGCCTCCATTGGGTCACAATGGATCCTTGCTTCTCTTAACCCCTGTGGTGTCACAATGCATCCCATGCCCTTTTAGGCCACTTGATGTCACAATGAATCATTTGATTCTTGGCCTCCATGGTGACATAATAGATCCTTGCTTCTATTGGTCCCGGTGCTGTAACAATCCATCCCTGGCCATTTTAGGCCCCCTGGTGTCACAAGGGATCATTAGATTGTTAGCCTGCATTGGGTCACAATGGTTCCTTGCTTCTCTTAGCCCCTGTGGTGTCACAATGCATCCCATGCCCTTTTAGGCCACTTGGTGTTACAATGAATCATTTGAGTCTTGGTCTCTATTGTGTCATAATATTTCCATGTTTTTATTGTGCCCCATGCTTTCACAATTCATCCCTGGCCCTATTGCAAACCCTGGTGTCACAATGGATCATTAGATTGTTAACCTGCATTGGGTCACAATTGTTCCTTGCTTCTCTTAACCTCTGTGGTGTCACAATGCATTCCAAGCCCTTTTAGGCCACTTGGTCTTACAATGAACCATTTGATTCTTGGCCTCCATGGTGGCATAATTGTACCAGATTTTAATTGGGCCCCATGCTTTCACAATTCATCCCTGGCCCTTTTAGGCCCATTGGTGTCACAAGGGACCATTAGATTGTTAGCCTCCATTAGGTAACAATGGTTCCTTGCTTCTCTTAACCCCTGTGGTGTCACAATGCATCCCATGCCCTTTTAGGCCACTTGATGTCACAATGAATCATTTGATTCTTGGCCTCCATGGTGGCATAATTGTACCAGGTTTTAATTGGGCCCCATGCTTTCACAATTCATCCCTGGCCCTTTTAGGCCCATTGGTGTCACAAGGGACCATTAGATTGTTAGCCTCCATTGGGTAACAATGGTTCCTTGCTTCTCTTAACCTCTGTGGTGTCACAATGCATTCCATGCCATTTTAGGCCACTTGATGTCACAATGAATCATTTGATTCTTGGCCTCCATGGTGTCATAATAGTTCCTTGTTTCTATTGGGCCCCATGCTGTCACAGTTCGTCCGTGGTCCTTTTGCACCCCCTGGTGTCAAAAGGGATTCTAAGATTGTTAGCCTGCCTTGGGTCACAAAGGATCCTTGCTTCTCTTAACCCCTGTGGTGTCACAATGCATCCCATGCCCTTTTAGGCCACTTGATGTCAATGAATCATTTGATTCTTGGCCTCCATGGTGACATAATAGATCCTTGCTTCTATTGGTCCCCGTGCTGTAACAATCCATCCCTGGCCATTTTAGGCCCCCTGGTGTCACAAGGGATCATTAGATTGTTAGCCTGCATTGGGTCACAATGGTTCCTTGCTTCTCTTAGGCCCTGTGGTGTCACAATGCATCCCATGCCCTTTTAGGCCACTTGGTGTTACAATGAATCATTTGAGTCTTGGTCTCTATTGTGTCATAATATTTCCATGTTTTTATTGTGCCCCATGCTTTCACAATTCATCCCTGGCCCTATTGCAACCCCTGGTGTCACAGTGGATCATTAGATTGTTAACCTGCATTGGGTCACAATGGTTCCTTGCTTCTCTTAACCTCTGTGGTGTCACAATGCATTCCAAGCCCTTTTAGGCCACTTGGTCTTACAATGAACCATTTGATTCTTGACCTTCATGGTGTCATAATGGTTCCTTGCTTCTATAGGTCCCCATGCTGTCACAGTTCATCCGTGGTCCTTTTGCACCCCCTGGTGTCAAAAGGGATTCTAAGATTGTTAGCCTGCCTTGGGTCACAATGGTTCCTTGCTTCTCTTAACCCCTGTGGTGTCACAATGCATCCCATGCCCTTTTAGGCCACTTGATGTCACAATGAATCATTTGATTTTTGGCCTCCATGGTGGCATAATTGTACCAGGTTTTAATTGGGCCCCATGCTTTCACAATTCATCCCTGGCCCTTTTAGGCCCATTGGTGTCACAAGGGACCATTAGATTGTTAGCCTCCATTGGGTAACAATGGTTCCTTGCTTCTCTTAACCTCTGTGGTGTCACAATGCATTCCATGCCATTTTAGGCCACTTGATGTCACAATGAATCATTTGATTCTTGGCCTCCATGGTGTCATAATGGTTCCTTGTTTCTATTGGGCCCCATGCTGTCACAATTCATCCCTGGCCCTTTTACGCCCCCTGGTGTCAAATGGGATCCTGGGATTATTAGCCTCCATTGGGTCACAATGGATCCTTGCTTCTCTTAACCCCTGTGCTGTCACAATGCATCCAATGCCCTTTTAGGCCACTTGATGTCACAATGAATCATTTGATTCTTGGCCTCCATGGTGACATAATAGATCCTTGCTTCTATTGGTCCCCGTGCTGTAACAATCCATCCCTGGCCATTTTAGGCCCCCTGGTGTCACAAGGGATCATTAGATTTTTAGCAAGCATTGGGTCACAATGGTTCCTTGCTTCTCTTAACCTCTGTGGTGTCACAATGCATCCCATGCCCTTTTAGGCCACTTGATGTCACAATGAATCATTTGATTCTTGGCCTCCATGGTGACATAATAGACCCTTGCTTCTATTGGTCCCCGTGCTGTAACAATTCATCCCTGGCCATTTTAGGCCCCCTGGTGTCACAAGGATCATTAGATTGTTAGCCTGCATTGGGTCACAATGGTTCCTTGCTTCTCTTAGCCCCTGTGGTGTCACAATGCATCCCATGTCCTTTTAGGCCACTTGGTGTTACAATGAATCATTTGAGTCTTGGTCTCTATTGTGTCATAATATTTCCATGTTTTTATTGTGCCCCATGCTTTCACAATTCATCCCTGGCCCTATTGCAACCCCTGGTGTCACAATGGATCATTAGATTGTTAGCCTGCATTGGGTCACAATGGTTCCTTGCTTCTCTTAACCTCTGTGGTGTCGTAATGCATTCCAAGACCTTTTAGGCCACTTGGTCTTACAATGAACCATTTGATTCTTGACCTTCATGGTGTCATAATGGTTCCTTGCTTCTATAGGTCCCCATGCTGTCACAGTTCATCCGTGGTCCTTTTGCACCCCCTGGTGTCAAAAGGGATTCTAAGATTGTTAGCCTGCCTTGGGTCACAATGGTTCCTTGCTTCTCTTAACCCCTGTGGTGTCACAATGCATCCCATGCCCTTTTAGGCCACTTGATGTCACAATGAATCATTTGATTTTTGGCCTCCATGGTGGCATAATTGTACCAGGTTTTAATTGGGCCCCATGCTTTCACAATTCATCCCTGGCCCTTTTAGGCCCATTGGTGGCACAAGGGACCATTAGATTGTTAGCCTCCATTGGGTAACAATGGTTCCTTGCTTCTCTTAACCTCTGTGGTGTCACAATGCATTCCATGCCATTTTAGGCCACTTGATGTCACAATGAATCATTTGATTCTTGGCCTCCATGGTGTCATAATGGTTCCTTGTTTCTATTGGGCCCCATGCTGTCACAATTCATCCCTGGCCCTTTTACGCCCCCTGGTGTCAAATGGGATCCTGGGATTATTAGCCTCCATTGGGTCACAATGGATCCTTGCTTCTCTTAACCCCTGTGGTGTCACAATGCATCCCATGCCCTTTTAGGCCACTTGATGTCACAATGAATCTTTTGATTCTTGGCCTCCATGGTGACATAATAGATCCTTGCTTCTATTGGTCCCGGTGCTGTAACAATCCATCCCTGGCCATTTTAGGCCCCCTGGTGTCACAAGGGATCATTAGATTGTTAGCCTGCATTGGGTCACAATGGTTCCTTGCTTCTCTTAGCCCCTGTGGTGTCACAATGCATCCCATGCCCTTTTAGGCCACTTGGTGTTACAATGAATCATTTGAGTCTTGGTCTCTATTGTGTCATAATATTTCCATGTTTTTATTGTGCCCCATGCTTTCACAATTCATCCCTGGCCCTATTGCAAACCCTGGTGTCACAATGGATCATTAGATTGTTAACCTGCATTGGGTCACAATTGTTCCTTGCTTCTCTTAACCTCTGTGGTGTCACAATGCATTCCAAGCCCTTTTAGGCCACTTGGTCTTACAATGAACCATTTGATTCTTGGCCTCCATGGTGGCATAATTGTACCAGATTTTAATTGGGCCCCATGCTTTCACAATTCATCCCTGGCCCTTTTAGGCCCATTGGTGTCACAAGGGACCATTAGATTGTTAGCCTCCATTAGGTAACAATGGTTCCTTGCTTCTCTTAACCTCTGTGGTGTCACAATGCATTCCATGCCATTTTAGGCCACTTGATGTCACAATGAATCATTTGATTCTTGGCCTCCATGGTGGCATAATTGTACCAGGTTTTAATTGGGCCCCATGCTTTCACAATTCATCCCTGGCCCTTTTAGGCCCATTGGTGTCACAAGGGACCATTAGATTGTTAGCCTCCATTGGGTAACAATGGTTCCTTGCTTCTCTTAACCTCTGTGGTGTCACAATGCATTCCATGCCATTTTAGGCCACTTGATGTCACAATGAATCATTTGATTCTTGGCCTCCATGGTGTCATAATAGTTCCTTGTTTCTATTGGGCCCCATGCTGTCACAGTTCGTCCGTGGTCCTTTTGCACCCCCTGGTGTCAAAAGGGATTCTAAGATTGTTAGCCTGCCTTGGGTCACAAAGGATCCTTGCTTCTCTTAACCCCTGTGCTGTCACAATGCATCCCATGCCCTTTTAGGCCACTTGATGTCAATGAATCATTTGATTCTTGGCCTCCATGGTGACATAATAGATCCTTGCTTCTATTGGTCCCCGTGCTGTAACAATCCATCCCTGGCCATTTTAGGCCCCCTGGTGTCACAAGGGATCATTAGATTGTTAGCCTGCATTGGGTCACAATGGTTCCTTGCTTCTCTTAGCCCCTGTGGTGTCACAATGCATCCCATGTCCTTTTAGGCCACTTGGTGTTACAATGAATCATTTGAGTCTTGGTCTCTATTGTGTCATAATATTTCCATGTTTTTATTGTGCCCCATGCTTTCACAATTCATCCCTGGCCCTATTGCAACCCCTGGTGTCACAATGGATCATTAGATTGTTAGCCTGCATTGGGTCACAATGGTTCCTTGCTTCTCTTAACCTCTGTGGTGTCACAATGCATTCCAAGACCTTTTAGGCCACTTGGTCTTACAATGAACCATTTGATTCTTGACCTTCATGGTGTCATAATGGTTCCTTGCTTCTATAGGTCCCCATGCTGTCACAGTTCATCCGTGGTCCTTTTGCACCCCCTGGTGTCAAAAGGGATTCTAAGATTGTTAGCCTGCCTTGGGTCACAATGGTTCCTTGCTTCTCTTAACCCCTGTGGTGTCACAATGCATCCCATGCCCTTTTAGGCCACTTGATGTCACAATGAATCATTTGATTTTTGGCCTCCATGGTGGCATAATTGTACCAGGTTTTAATTGGGCCCCATGCTTTCACAATTCATCCCTGGCCCTTTTAGGCCCATTGGTGTCACAAGGGACCATTAGATTGTTAGCCTCCATTGGGTAACAATGGTTCCTTGCTTCTCTTAACCTCTGTGGTGTCACAATGCATCCCATGCCATTTTAGGCCACTTGATGTCACAATGAATCATTTGATTCTTGGCCTCCATGGTGTCATAATGGTTCCTTGTTTCTATTGGGCCCCATGCTGTCACAATTCATCCCTGGCCCTTTTACGCCCCCTGGTGTCAAATGGGATCCTGGGATTATTAGCCTCCATTGGGTCACAATGGATCCTTGCTTCTCTTAACCCCTGTGGTGTCACAATGCATCCCATGCCCTTTTAGGCCACTTGATGTCACAATGAATCATTTGATTCTTGGCCTCCATGGTGGCATAATAGATCCTTGCTTCTATTGGTCTCCGTGCTGTAACAATCCATCCCTGGCCATTTTAGGCCCCCTGGTGTCACAAGGGATCATTAGATTGTTAGCCTGCATTGGGTCACAATGGTTCCTTGCTTCTCTTAACCTCTGTGGTGTCACAATGCATTCCATGCCATTTTAGGCCACTTGATGTCACAATGAATCATTTGATTCTTGGCCTCCATGGTGGCATAATTGTACCAGGTTTTAATTGGGCCCCATGCTTTCACAATTCATCCCTGGCCCTTTTAGGCCCATTGGTGTCACAAGGGACCATTAGATTGTTAGCCTCCATTAGGTAACAATGGTTCCTTGCTTCTCTTAACCTCTGTGGTGCCACAATGCATTCCATGCCATTTTAGGCCACTTGATGTCACAATGAATCATTTGATTTTTGGCCTCCATGGTGGCATAATTGTACCAGGTTTTAATTGGGCCCCATGCTTTCACAATTCATCCCTGGCCCTTTTAGGCCCATTGGTGTCACAAGGGACCATTAGATTGTTAGCCTCCATTGGGTAACAATGGTTCCTTGCTTCTCTTAACCTCTGTGGTGTCACAATGCATCCCATGCCATTTTAGGCCACTTGATGTCACAATGAATCATTTGATTCTTGGCCTCCATGGTGTCATAATGGTTCCTTGTTTCTATTGGGCCCCATGCTGTCACAATTCATCCCTGGCCCTTTTACGCCCCCTGGTGTCAAATGGGATCCTGGGATTATTAGCCTCCATTGGGTCACAATGGATCCTTGCTTCTCTTAACCCCTGTGGTGTCACAATGCATCCCATGCCCTTTTAGGCCACTTGATGTCACAATGAATCATTTGATTCTTGGCCTCCATGGTGACATAATAGATCCTTGCTTCTATTGGTCCCGGTGCTGTAACAATCCATCCCTGGCCATTTTAGGCCCCCTGGTGTCACAAGGGATCATTAGATTGTTAGCCTGCATTGGGTCACAATGGTTCCTTGCTTCTCTTAGCCCCTGTGGTGTCACAATGCATCCCATGCCCTTTTAGGCCACTTGGTGTTACAATGAATCATTTGAGTCTTGGTCTCTATTGTGTCATAATATTTCCATGTTTTTATTGTGCCCCATGCTTTCACAATTCATCCCTGGCCCTATTGCAAACCCTGGTGTCACAATGGATCATTAGATTGTTAACCTGCATTGGGTCACAATTGTTCCTTGCTTCTCTTAACCTCTGTGGTGTCACAATGCATTCCAAGCCCTTTTAGGCCACTTGGTCTTACAATGAACCATTTGATTCTTGGCCTCCATGGTGGCATAATTGTACCAGATTTTAATTGGGCCCCATGCTTTCACAATTCATCCCTGGCCCTTTTAGGCCCATTGGTGTCACAAGGGACCATTAGATTGTTAGCCTCCATTAGGTAACAATGGTTCCTTGCTTCTCTTAACCTCTGTGGTGTCACAATGCATTCCATGCCATTTTAGGCCACTTGATGTCACAATGAATCATTTGATTCTTGGCCTCCATGGTGGCATAATTGTACCAGGTTTTAATTGGGCCCCATGCTTTCACAATTCATCCCTGGCCCTTTTAGGCCCATTGGTGTCACAAGGGACCATTAGATTGTTAGCCTCCATTGGGTAACAATGGTTCCTTGCTTCTCTTAACCTCTGTGGTGTCACAATGCATTCCATGCCATTTTAGGCCACTTGATGTCACAATGAATCATTTGATTCTTGGCCTCCATGGTGTCATAATAGTTCCTTGTTTCTATTGGGCCCCATGCTGTCACAGTTCGTCCGTGGTCCTTTTGCACCCCCTGGTGTCAAAAGGGATTCTAAGATTGTTAGCCTGCCTTGGGTCACAAAGGATCCTTGCTTCTCTTAACCCCTGTGGTGTCACAATGCATCCCATGCCCTTTTAGGCCACTTGATGTCAATGAATCATTTGATTCTTGGCCTCCATGGTGACATAATAGATCCTTGCTTCTATTGGTCCCCGTGCTGTAACAATCCATCCCTGGCCATTTTAGGCCCCCTGGTGTCACAAGGGATCATTAGATTGTTAGCCTGCATTGGGTCACAATGGTTCCTTGCTTGTCTTAGGCCCTGTGGTGTCACAATGCATCCCATGCCCTTTTAGGCCACTTGGTGTTACAATGAATCATTTGAGTCTTGGTCTCTATTGTGTCATAATATTTCCATGTTTTTATTGTGCCCCATGCTTTCACAATTCATCCCTGGCCCTATTGCAAACCCTGGTGTCACAATGGATCATTAGATTGTTAACCTGCATTGGGTCACAATGGTTCCTTGCTTCTCTTAACCTCTGTGGTGTCACAATGCATTCCAAGCCCTTTTAGGCCACTTGGTCTTACAATGAACCATTTGATTCTTGACCTTCATGGTGTCATAATGGTTCCCTGCTTCTATAGGTCCCCATGCTGTCACAGTTCATCCGTGGTCCTTTTGCACCCCCTGGTGTCAAAAGGGATTCTAAGATTGTTAGCCTGCCTTGGGTCACAAAGGATCCTTGCTTCTCTTAACCCCTGTGGTGTCACAATGCATCCCATGCCCTTTTAGGCCACTTGATGTCACAATGAATCATTTGATTTTTGGCCTCCATGGTGGCATAATTGTACCAGGTTTTAATTGGGCCCCATGCTTTCACAATTCATCCCTGGCCCTTTTAGGCCCATTGGTGTCACAAGGGACCATTAGATTGTTAGCCTCCATTGGGTAACAATGGTTCCTTGCTTCTCTTAACCTCTGTGGTGTCACAATGCATTCCATGCCATTTTAGGCCACTTGATGTCACAATGAATCATTTGATTCTTGGCCTCCATGGTGTCATAATGGTTCCTTGTTTCTATTGGTCCCCATGCTGTCACAATTCATCCCTGGCCCTTTTACGCCCCCTGGTGTCAAATGGGATCCTGGGATTATTAGCCTCCATTGGGTCACAATGGATCCTTGCTTCTCTTAACCCCTGTGGTGTCACAATGCATCCCATGCCCTTTTAGGCCACTTGATGTCACAATGAATCATTTGATTCTTGGCCTCCATGGTGGCATAATAGATCCTTGCTTCTATTGGTCTCCGTGCTGTAACAATCCATCCCTGGCCATTTTAGGCCCCCTGGTGTCACAAGGGATCATTAGATTGTTAGCCTGCATTGGGTCACAATGGTTCCTTGCTTCTCTTAACCTCTGTGGTGTCACAATGCATTCCATGCCATTTTAGGCCACTTGATGTCACAATGAATCATTTGATTCTTGGCCTCCATGGTGTCATAATAGTTCCTTGTTTCTATTGGGCCCCATGCTGTCACAGTTCATCCGTGGTCCTTTTGCACCCCCTGGTGTCAAAAGGGATTCTAAGATTGTTAGCCTGCCTTGGGTCACAAAGGATCCTTGCTTCTCTTAACCCCTGTGGTGTCACAATGCATCCCATGCCCTTTTAGGCCACTTGATGTCACAATGAATCATTTGATTTTTGGCCTCCATGGTGGCATAATTGTACCAGGTTTTAATTGGGCCCCATGCTTTCACAATTCATCCCTGGCCCTTTTAGGCCCATTGGTGTCACAAGAGACCATTAGATTGTTAGCCTCCATTGGGTAACAATGGTTCCTTGCTTCTCTTAACCTCTGTGGTGTCACAATGCATCCCATGCCATTTTAGGCCACTTGATGTCACAATGAATCATTTGATTCTTAGCCTCCATGGTGTCATAATGGTTCCTTGTTTCTATTGGGCCCCATGCTGTCACAATTCATCCCTGGCCCTTTTACGCCCCCTGGTGTCAAATGGGATCCTGGGATTATTAGCCTCCATTGGGTCACAATGGATCCTTGCTTCTCTTAACCCCTGTGGTGTCACAATGCATCCCATGCCCTTTTAGGCCACTTGATGTCACAATGAATCATTTGATTCTTGGCCTCCATGGTGACATAATAGATCCTTGCTTCTATTGGTCCCGGTGCTGTAACAATCCATCCCTGGCCATTTTAGGCCCCCTGGTGTCACAAGGGATCATTAGATTGTTAGCCTGCATTGGGTCACAATGGTTCCTTGCTTCTCTTAGGCCCTGTGGTGTCACAATGCATCCCATGCCCTTTTAGGCCACTTGGTGTTACAATGAATCATTTGAGTCTTGGTCTCTATTGTGTCATAATATTTCCATGTTTTTATTGTGCCCCATGCTTTCACAATTCATCCCTGGCCCTATTGCAAACCCTGGTGTCACAATGGATCATTAGATTGTTAACCTGCATTGGGTCACAATTGTTCCTTGCTTCTCTTAACCTCTGTGGTGTCACAATGCATTCCAAGCCCTTTTAGGCCACTTGGTCTTACAATGAACCATTTGATTCTTGACCTTCATGGTGTCATAATGGTTCCTTGCTTCTATAGGTCCCCATGCTGTCACAGTTCATCCGTGGTCCTTTTGCACCCCCTGGTGTCAAAAGGGATTCTAAGATTGTTAGCCTGCCTTGGGTCACAATGGTTCCTTGCTTCTCTTAACCCCTGTGGTGTCACAATGCATCCCATGCCCTTTTAGGCCACTTGATGTCACAATGAATCATTTGATTTTTGGCCTCCATGGTGGCATAATTGTACCAGGTTTTAATTGGGCCCCATGCTTTCACAATTCATCCCTGGCCCTTTTAGGCCCATTGGTGTCACAAGGGACCATTAGATTGTTAGCCTCCATTGGGTAACAATGGTTCCTTGCTTCTCTTAACCTCTGTGGTGTCACAATGCATTCCATGCCATTTTAGGCCACTTGATGTCACAATGAATCATTTGATTCTTGGCCTCCATGGTGTCATAATGGTTCCTTGTTTCTATTGGGCCCCATGCTGTCACAATTCATCCCTGGCCCTTTTACGCCCCCTGGTGTCAAATGGGATCCTGGGATTATTAGCCTCCATTGGGTCACAATGGATCCTTGCTTCTCTTAACCCCTGTGGTGTCACAATGCATCCCATGCCCTTTTAGGCCACTTGATGTCACAATGAATCATTTGATTCTTGGCCTCCATGGTGGCATAATAGATCCTTGCTTCTATTGGTCTCCGTGCTGTAACAATCCATCCCTGGCCATTTTAGGCCCCCTGGTGTCACAAGGGATCATTAGATTGTTAGCCTGCATTGGGTCACAATGGTTCCTTGCTTCTCTTAACCTCTGTGGTGTCACAATGCATTCCATGCCATTTTAGGCCACTTGATGTCACAATGAATCATTTGATTCTTGGCCTCCATGGTGTCATAATAGTTCCTTGTTTCTACTGGGCCCCATGCTGTCGCAGTTCATCCGTGGTCCTTTTGCACCCCCTGGTGTCAAAAGGGATTCTAAGATTGTTAGCCTGCCTTGGGTCACAAAGGATCCTTGCTTCTCTTAACCCCTGTGGTGTCACAATGCATCCCATGCCCTTTTAGGCCACTTGATGTCACAATGAATCATTTGATTTTTGGCCTCCATGGTGGCATAATTGTACCAGGTTTTAATTGGGCCCCATGCTTTCACAATTCATCCCTGGCCCTTTTAGGCCCATTGGTGTCACAAGAGACCATTAGATTGTTAGCCTCCATTGGGTAACAATGGTTCCTTGCTTCTCTTAACCTCTGTGGTGTCACAATGCATCCCATGCCATTTTAGGCCACTTGATGTCACAATGAATCATTTGATTCTTAGCCTCCATGGTGTCATAATGGTTCCTTGTTTCTATTGGGCCCCATGCTGTCACAATTCATCCCTGGCCCTTTTACGCCCCCTGGTGTCAAATGGGATCCTGGGATTATTAGCCTCCATTGGGTCACAATGGATCCTTGCTTCTCTTAACCCCTGTGGTGTCACAATGCATCCCATGCCCTTTTAGGCCACTTGATGTCACAATGAATCATTTGATTCTTGGCCTCCATGGTGACATAATAGATCCTTGCTTCTATTGGTCCCGGTGCTGTAACAATCCATCCCTGGCCATTTTAGGCCCCCTGGTGTCACAAGGGATCATTAGATTGTTAGCCTGCATTGGGTCACAATGGTTCCTTGCTTCTCTTAGCCCCTGTGGTGTCACAATGCATCCCATGCCCTTTTAGGCCACTTGGTGTTACAATGGATCATTTGAGTCTTGGTCTCTATTGTGTCATAATATTTCCATGTTTTTATTGTGCCCCATGCTTTCACAATTCATCCCTGGCCCTATTGCAAACCCTGGTGTCACAATGGATCATTAGATTGTTAACCTGCATTGGGTCACAATGGTTCCTTGCTTCTCTTAACCTCTGTGGTGTCACAATGCATTCCAAGCCCTTTTAGGCCACTTGGTCTTACAATGAACCATTTGATTCTTGGCCTCCATGGTGGCATAATTGTACCAGGTTTTAATTGGGCCCCATGCTTTCACAATTCATCCCTGGCCCTTTTAGGCCCATTGGTGTCACAAGGGACCATTAGATTGTTAGCCTCCATTAGGTAACAATGGTTCCTTGCTTCTCTTAACCTCTGTGGTGTCACAATGCATTCCATGCCATTTTAGGCCACTTGATGTCACAATGAATCATTTGATTCTTGGCCTCCATGGTGTCATAATAGTTCCTTGTTTCTATTGGGCCCCATGCTGTCACAGTTCGTCCGTGGTCCTTTTGCACCCCCTGGTGTCAAAAGGGATTCTAAGATTGTTAGCCTGCCTTGGGTCACAAAGGATCCTTGCTTCTCTTAACCCCTGTGGTGTCACAATGCATCCCATGCCCTTTTAGGCCACTTGATGTCACAATGAATCATTTGATTTTTGGCCTCCATGGTGGCATAATTGTACCAGGTTTTAATTGGGCCCCATGCTTTCACAATTCATCCCTGGCCGTTTTAGGCCCATTGGTGTCACAAGGGACCATTAGATTGTTAGCCTCCATTGGGTAACAATGGTTCCTTGCTTCTCTTAACCTCTGTGGTGTCACAATGCATTCCATGCCATTTTAGGCCACTTGATGTCACAATGAATCATTTGATTCTTGGCCTCCATGGTGTCATAATGGTTCCTTGTTTCTATTGGTCCCCATGCTGTCACAATTCATCCCTGGCCCTTTTACGCCCCCTGGTGTCAAATGGGATCCTGGGATTATTAGCCTCCATTGGGTCACAATGGATCCTTGCTTCTCTTAACCCCTGTGCTGTCACAATGCATCCCATGCCCTTTGAGGCCACTTGATGTCAATGAATCATTTGATTCTTGGCCTCCATGGTGACATAATAGATCCTTGCTTCTATAGGTCCCGGTGCTGTAACAATCCATCCCTGGCCATTTTAGGCCCCCTGGTGTCACAAGGGATCATTAGATTGTTAGCCTGCATTGGGTCACAATGGTTCCTTGCTTCTCTTAGGCCCTGTGGTGTCACAATGCATCCCATGCCCTTTTAGGCCACTTGGTGTTACAATGAATCATTTGAGTCTTGGTCTCTATTGTGTCATAATATTTCCATGTTTTTATTGTGCCCCATGCTTTCACAATTCATCCCTGGCCCTATTGCAAACCCTGGTGTCACAATGGATCATTAGATTGTTAACCTGCATTGGGTCACAATGGTTCCTTGCTTCTCTTAACCTCTGTGGTGTCACAATGCATTCCAAGCCCTTTTAGGCCACTTGGTCTTACAATGAACCATTTGATTCTTGACCTTCATGGTGTCATAATGGTTCCTTGCTTCTATAGGTCCCCATGCTGTCACAGTTCATCCGTGGTCCTTTTGCACCCCCTGGTGTCAAAAGGGATTCTAAGATTGTTAGCCTGCCTTGGGTCACAAAGGATCCTTGCTTCTCTTAACCCCTGTGGTGTCACAATGCATCCCATGCCCTTTTAGGCCACTTGATGTCACAATGAATCATTTGATTCTTGGCCTCCATGGTGGCATAATAGATCCTTGCTTCTATTGGTCTCCGTGCTGTAACAATCCATCCCTGGCCATTTTAGGCCCCCTGGTGTCACAAGGGATCATTAGATTGTTAGCCTGCATTGGGTCACAATGGTTCCTTGCTTCTCTTAACCTCTGTGGTGTCACAATGCATTCCATGCCATTTTAGGCCACTTGATGTCACAATGAATCATTTGATTCTTGGCCTCCATGGTGTCATAATAGTTCCTTGTTTCTATTGGGCCCCATGCTGTCGCAGTTCATCCGTGGTCCTTTTGCACCCCCTGGTGTCAAAAGGGATTCTAAGATTGTTAGCCTGCCTTGGGTCACAAAGGATCCTTGCTTCTCTTAACCCCTGTGGTGTCACAATGCATCCCATGCCCTTTTAGGCCACTTGATGTCACAATGAATCATTTGATTTTTGGCCTCCATGGTGGCATAATTGTACCAGGTTTTAATTGGGCCCCATGCTTTCACAATTCATCCCTGGCCCTTTTAGGCCCATTGGTGTCACAAGAGACCATTAGATTGTTAGCCTCCATTGGGTAACAATGGTTCCTTGCTTCTCTTAACCTCTGTGGTGTCACAATGCATCCCATGCCATTTTAGGCCACTTGATGTCACAATGAATCATTTGATTCTTAGCCTCCATGGTGTCATAATGGTTCCTTGTTTCTATTGGGCCCCATGCTGTCACAATTCATCCCTGGCCCTTTTACGCCCCCTGGTGTCAAATGGGATCCTGGGATTATTAGCCTCCATTGGGTCACAATGGATCCTTGCTTCTCTTAACCCCTGTGGTGTCACAATGCATCCCATGCCCTTTTAGGCCACTTGATGTCACAATGAATCATTTGATTCTTGGCCTCCATGGTGACATAATAGATCCTTGCTTCTATTGGTCCCGGTGCTGTAACAATCCATCCCTGGCCATTTTAGGCCCCCTGGTGTCACAAGGGATCATTAGATTGTTAGCCTGCATTGGGTCACAATGGTTCCTTGCTTCTCTTAGCCCCTGTGGTGTCACAATGCATCCCATGCCCTTTTAGGCCACTTGGTGTTACAATGAATCATTTGAGTCTTGGTCTCTATTGTGTCATAATATTTCCATGTTTTTATTGTGCCCCATGCTTTCACAATTCATCCCTGGCCCTATTGCAAACCCTGGTGTCACAATGGATCATTAGATTGTTAACCTGCATTGGGTCACAATTGTTCCTTGCTTCTCTTAACCTCTGTGGTGTCACAATGCATTCCAAGCCCTTTTAGGCCACTTGGTCTTACAATGAACCATTTGATTCTTGGCCTCCATGGTGGCATAATTGTACCAGATTTTAATTGGGCCCCATGCTTTCACAATTCATCCCTGGCCCTTTTAGGCCCATTGGTGTCACAAGGGACCATTAGATTGTTAGCCTCCATTAGGTAACAATGGTTCCTTGCTTCTCTTAACCTCTGTGGTGTCACAATGCATTCCATGCCATTTTAGGCCACTTGATGTCACAATGAATCATTTGATTCTTGGCCTCCATGGTGGCATAATTGTACCAGGTTTTAATTGGGCCCCATGCTTTCACAATTCATCCCTGGCCCTTTTAGGCCCATTGGTGTCACAAGGGACCATTAGATTGTTAGCCTCCATTGGGTAACAATGGTTCCTTGCTTCTCTTAACCTCTGTGGTGTCACAATGCATTCCATGCCATTTTAGGCCACTTGATGTCACAATGAATCATTTGATTCTTGGCCTCCATGGTGTCATAATAGTTCCTTGTTTCTATTGGGCCCCATGCTGTCACAGTTCGTCCGTGGTCCTTTTGCACCCCCTGGTGTCAAAAGGGATTCTAAGATTGTTAGCCTGCCTTGGGTCACAAAGGATCCTTGCTTCTCTTAACCCCTGTGGTGTCACAATGCATCCCATGCCCTTTTAGGACACTTGATGTCAATGAATCATTTGATTCTTGGCCTCCATGGTGACATAATAGATCCTTGCTTCTATAGGTCCCGGTGCTGTAACAATCCATCCCTGGCCATTTTAGGCCCCCTGGTGTCACAAGGGATCATTAGATTGTTAGCCTGCATTGGGTCACAATGGTTCCTTGCTTCTCTTAGCCCCTGTGGTGTCACAATGCATCCCATGTCCTTTTAGGCCACTTGGTGTTACAATGAATCATTTGAGTCTTGGTCTCTATTGTGTCATAATATTTCCATGTTTTTATTGTGCCCCATGCTTTCACAATTCATCCCTGGCCCTATTGCAACCCCTGGTGTCACAATGGATCATTAGATTGTTAGCCTGCATTGGGTCACAATGGTTCCTTGCTTCTCTTAACCTCTGTGGTGTCACAATGCATTCCAAGACCTTTTAGGCCACTTGGTCTTACAATGAACCATTTGATTCTTGACCTTCATGGTGTCATAATGGTTCCTTGCTTCTATAGGTCCCCATGCTGTCACAGTTCATCCGTGGTCCTTTTGCACCCCCTGGTGTCAAAAGGGATTCTAAGATTGTTAGCCTGCCTTGGGTCACAATGGTTCCTTGCTTCTCTTAACCCCTGTGGTGTCACAATGCATCCCATGCCCTTTTAGGCCACTTGATGTCACAATGAATCATTTGATTTTTGGCCTCCATGGTGGCATAATTGTACCAGGTTTTAATTGGGCCCCATGCTTTCACAATTCATCCCTGGCCCTTTTAGGCCCATTGGTGTCACAAGGGACCATTAGATTGTTAGCCTCCATTGGGTAACAATGGTTCCTTGCTTCTCTTAACCTCTGTGGTGTCACAATGCATCCCATGCCATTTTAGGCCACTTGATGTCACAATGAATCATTTGATTCTTGGCCTCCATGGTGTCATAATGGTTCCTTGTTTCTATTGGGCCCCATGCTGTCACAATTCATCCCTGGCCCTTTTACGCCCCCTGGTGTCAAATGGGATCCTGGGATTATTAGCCTCCATTGGGTCACAATGGATCCTTGCTTCTCTTAACCCCTGTGGTGTCACAATGCATCCCATGCCCTTTTAGGCCACTTGATGTCACAATGAATCATTTGATTCTTGGCCTCCATGGTGGCATAATAGATCCTTGCTTCTATTGGTCTCCGTGCTGTAACAATCCATCCCTGGCCATTTTAGGCCCCCTGGTGTCACAAGGGATCATTAGATTGTTAGCCTGCATTGGGTCACAATGGTTCCTTGCTTCTCTTAACCTCTGTGGTGTCACAATGCATTCCATGCCATTTTAGGCCACTTGATGTCACAATGAATCATTTGATTCTTGGCCTCCATGGTGGCATAATTGTACCAGGTTTTAATTGGGCCCCATGCTTTCACAATTCATCCCTGGCCCTTTTAGGCCCATTGGTGTCACAAGGGACCATTAGATTGTTAGCCTCCATTAGGTAACAATGGTTCCTTGCTTCTCTTAACCTCTGTGGTGCCACAATGCATTCCATGCCATTTTAGGCCACTTGATGTCACAATGAATCATTTGATTTTTGGCCTCCATGGTGGCATAATTGTACCAGGTTTTAATTGGGCCCCATGCTTTCACAATTCATCCCTGGCCCTTTTAGGCCCATTGGTGTCACAAGGGACCATTAGATTGTTAGCCTCCATTGGGTAACAATGGTTCCTTGCTTCTCTTAACCTCTGTGGTGTCACAATGCATCCCATGCCATTTTAGGCCACTTGATGTCACAATGAATCATTTGATTCTTGGCCTCCATGGTGTCATAATGGTTCCTTGTTTCTATTGGGCCCCATGCTGTCACAATTCATCCCTGGCCCTTTTACGCCCCTTGGTGTCAAATGGGATCCTGGGATTATTAGCCTCCATTGGGTCACAATGGATCCTTGCTTCTCTTAACCCCTGTGGTGTCACAATGCATCCCATGCCCTTTTAGGCCACTTGATGTCACAATGAATCATTTGATTCTTGGCCTCCATGGTGGCATAATAGATCCTTGCTTCTATTGGTCCCGGTGCTGTAACAATCCATCCCTGGCCATTTTAGGCCCCCTGGTGTCACAAGGGATCATTAGATTGTTAGCCTGCATTGGGTCACAATGGTTCCTTGCTTCTCTTAGCCCCTGTGGTGTCACAATGCATCCCATGCCCTTTTAGGCCACTTGGTGTTACAATGAATCATTTGAGTCTTGGTCTCTATTGTGTCATAATATTTCCATGTTTTTATTGTGCCCCATGCTTTCACAATTCATCCCTGGCCCTATTGCAAACCCTGGTGTCACAATGGATCATTAGATTGTTAACCTGCATTGGGTCACAATTGTTCCTTGCTTCTCTTAACCTCTGTGGTGTCACAATGCATTCCAAGCCCTTTTAGGCCACTTGGTCTTACAATGAACCATTTGATTCTTGGCCTCCATGGTGGCATAATTGTACCAGATTTTAATTGGGCCCCATGCTTTCACAATTCATCCCTGGCCCTTTTAGGCCCATTGGTGTCACAAGGGACCATTAGATTGTTAGCCTCCATTAGGTAACAATGGTTCCTTGCTTCTCTTAACCTCTGTGGTGTCACAATGCATTCCATGCCATTTTAGGCCACTTGATGTCACAATGAATCATTTGATTCTTGGCCTCCATGGTGGCATAATTGTACCAGGTTTTAATTGGGCCCCATGCTTTCACAATTCATCCCTGGCCCTTTTAGGCCCATTGGTGTCACAAGGGACCATTAGATTGTTAGCCTCCATTGGGTAACAATGGTTCCTTGCTTCTCTTAACCTCTGTGGTGTCACAATGCATTCCATGCCATTTTAGGCCACTTGATGTCACAATGAATCATTTGATTCTTGGCCTCCATGGTGTCATAATAGTTCCTTGTTTCTATTGGGCCCCATGCTGTCACAGTTCGTCCGTGGTCCTTTTGCACCCCCTGGTGTCAAAAGGGATTCTAAGATTGTTAGCCTGCCTTGGGTCACAAAGGATCCTTGCTTCTCTTAACCCCTGTGGTGTCACAATGCATCCCATGCCCTTTTAGGCCACTTGATGTCAATGAATCATTTGATTCTTGGCCTCCATGGTGACATAATAGATCCTTGCTTCTATTGGTCCCCGTGCTGTAACAATCCATCCCTGGCCATTTTAGGCCCCCTGGTGTCACAAGGGATCATTAGATTGTTAGCCTGCATTGGGTCACAATGGTTCCTTGCTTGTCTTAGGCCCTGTGGTGTCACAATGCATCCCATGCCCTTTTAGGCCACTTGGTGTTACAATGAATCATTTGAGTCTTGGTCTCTATTGTGTCATAATATTTCCATGTTTTTATTGTGCCCCATGCTTTCACAATTCATCCCTGGCCCTATTGCAAACCCTGGTGTCACAATGGATCATTAGATTGTTAACCTGCATTGGGTCACAATGGTTCCTTGCTTCTCTTAACCTCTGTGGTGTCACAATGCATTCCAAGCCCTTTTAGGCCACTTGGTCTTACAATGAACCATTTGATTCTTGACCTTCATGGTGTCATAATGGTTCCCTGCTTCTATAGGTCCCCATGCTGTCACAGTTCATCCGTGGTCCTTTTGCACCCCCTGGTGTCAAAAGGGATTCTAAGATTGTTAGCCTGCCTTGGGTCACAAAGGATCCTTGCTTCTCTTAACCCCTGTGGTGTCACAATGCATCCCATGCCCTTTTAGGCCACTTGATGTCACAATGAATCATTTGATTTTTGGCCTCCATGGTGGCATAATTGTACCAGGTTTTAATTGGGCCCCATGCTTTCACAATTCATCCCTGGCCCTTTTAGGCCCATTGGTGTCACAAGGGACCATTAGATTGTTAGCCTCCATTGGGTAACAATGGTTCCTTGCTTCTCTTAACCTCTGTGGTGTCACAATGCATTCCATGCCATTTTAGGCCACTTGATGTCACAATGAATCATTTGATTCTTGGCCTCCATGGTGTCATAATGGTTCCTTGTTTCTATTGGGCCCCATGCTGTCACAATTCATCCCTGGCCCTTTTACGCCCCCTGGTGTCAAATGGGATCCTGGGATTATTAGCCTCCATTGGGTCACAATGGATCCTTGCTTCTCTTAACCCCTGTGGTGTCACAATGCATCCCATGCCCTTTTAGGCCACTTGATGTCACAATGAATCATTTGATTCTTGGCCTCCATGGTGGCATAATAGATCCTTGCTTCTATTGGTCTCCGTGCTGTAACAATCCATCCCTGGCCATTTTAGGCCCCCTGGTGTCACAAGGGATCATTAGATTGTTAGCCTGCATTGGGTCACAATGGTTCCTTGCTTCTCTTAACCTCTGTGGTGTCACAATGCATTCCATGCCATTTTAGGCCACTTGATGTCACAATGAATCATTTGATTCTTGGCCTCCATGGTGTCATAATAGTTCCTTGTTTCTATTGGGCCCCATGCTGTCACAGTTCATCCGTGGTCCTTTTGCACCCCCTGGTGTCAAAAGGGATTCTAAGATTGTTAGCCTGCCTTGGGTCACAAAGGATCCTTGCTTCTCTTAACCCCTGTGGTGTCACAATGCATCCCATGCCCTTTTAGGCCACTTGATGTCACAATGAATCATTTGATTTTTGGCCTCCATGGTGGCATAATTGTACCAGGTTTTAATTGGGCCCCATGCTTTCACAATTCATCCCTGGCCCTTTTAGGCCCATTGGTGTCACAAGAGACCATTAGATTGTTAGCCTCCATTGGGTAACAATGGTTCCTTGCTTCTCTTAACCTCTGTGGTGTCACAATGCATCCCATGCCATTTTAGGCCACTTGATGTCACAATGAATCATTTGATTCTTAGCCTCCATGGTGTCATAATGGTTCCTTGTTTCTATTGGGCCCCATGCTGTCACAATTCATCCCTGGCCCTTTTACGCCCCCTGGTGTCAAATGGGATCCTGGGATTATTAGCCTCCATTGGGTCACAATGGATCCTTGCTTCTCTTAACCCCTGTGGTGTCACAATGCATCCCATGCCCTTTTAGGCCACTTGATGTCACAATGAATCATTTGATTCTTGGCCTCCATGGTGACATAATAGATCCTTGCTTCTATTGGTCCCGGTGCTGTAACAATCCATCCCTGGCCATTTTAGGCCCCCTGGTGTCACAAGGGATCATTAGATTGTTAGCCTGCATTGGGTCACAATGGTTCCTTGCTTCTCTTAGGCCCTGTGGTGTCACAATGCATCCCATGCCCTTTTAGGCCACTTGGTGTTACAATGAATCATTTGAGTCTTGGTCTCTATTGTGTCATAATATTTCCATGTTTTTATTGTGCCCCATGCTTTCACAATTCATCCCTGGCCCTATTGCAAACCCTGGTGTCACAATGGATCATTAGATTGTTAACCTGCATTGGGTCACAATTGTTCCTTGCTTCTCTTAACCTCTGTGGTGTCACAATGCATTCCAAGCCCTTTTAGGCCACTTGGTCTTACAATGAACCATTTGATTCTTGACCTTCATGGTGTCATAATGGTTCCTTGCTTCTATAGGTCCCCATGCTGTCACAGTTCATCCGTGGTCCTTTTGCACCCCCTGGTGTCAAAAGGGATTCTAAGATTGTTAGCCTGCCTTGGGTCACAATGGTTCCTTGCTTCTCTTAACCCCTGTGGTGTCACAATGCATCCCATGCCCTTTTAGGCCACTTGATGTCACAATGAATCATTTGATTTTTGGCCTCCATGGTGGCATAATTGTACCAGGTTTTAATTGGGCCCCATGCTTTCACAATTCATCCCTGGCCCTTTTAGGCCCATTGGTGTCACAAGGGACCATTAGATTGTTAGCCTCCATTGGGTAACAATGGTTCCTTGCTTCTCTTAACCTCTGTGGTGTCACAATGCATTCCATGCCATTTTAGGCCACTTGATGTCACAATGAATCATTTGATTCTTGGCCTCCATGGTGTCATAATGGTTCCTTGTTTCTATTGGGCCCCATGCTGTCACAATTCATCCCTGGCCCTTTTACGCCCCCTGGTGTCAAATGGGATCCTGGGATTATTAGCCTCCATTGGGTCACAATGGATCCTTGCTTCTCTTAACCCCTGTGGTGTCACAATGCATCCCATGCCCTTTTAGGCCACTTGATGTCACAATGAATCATTTGATTCTTGGCCTCCATGGTGGCATAATAGATCCTTGCTTCTATTGGTCTCCGTGCTGTAACAATCCATCCCTGGCCATTTTAGGCCCCCTGGTGTCACAAGGGATCATTAGATTGTTAGCCTGCATTGGGTCACAATGGTTCCTTGCTTCTCTTAACCTCTGTGGTGTCACAATGCATTCCATGCCATTTTAGGCCACTTGATGTCACAATGAATCATTTGATTCTTGGCCTCCATGGTGTCATAATAGTTCCTTGTTTCTATTGGGCCCCATGCTGTCGCAGTTCATCCGTGGTCCTTTTGCACCCCCTGGTGTCAAAAGGGATTCTAAGATTGTTAGCCTGCCTTGGGTCACAAAGGATCCTTGCTTCTCTTAACCCCTGTGGTGTCACAATGCATCCCATGCCCTTTTAGGCCACTTGATGTCACAATGAATCATTTGATTTTTGGCCTCCATGGTGGCATAATTGTACCAGGTTTTAATTGGGCCCCATGCTTTCACAATTCATCCCTGGCCCTTTTAGGCCCATTGGTGTCACAAGAGACCATTAGATTGTTAGCCTCCATTGGGTAACAATGGTTCCTTGCTTCTCTTAACCTCTGTGGTGTCACAATGCATCCCATGCCATTTTAGGCCACTTGATGTCACAATGAATCATTTGATTCTTAGCCTCCATGGTGTCATAATGGTTCCTTGTTTCTATTGGGCCCCATGCTGTCACAATTCATCCCTGGCCCTTTTACGCCCCCTGGTGTCAAATGGGATCCTGGGATTATTAGCCTCCATTGGGTCACAATGGATCCTTGCTTCTCTTAACCCCTGTGGTGTCACAATGCATCCCATGCCCTTTTAGGCCACTTGATGTCACAATGAATCATTTGATTCTTGGCCTCCATGGTGACATAATAGATCCTTGCTTCTATTGGTCCCGGTGCTGTAACAATCCATCCCTGGCCATTTTAGGCCCCCTGGTGTCACAAGGGATCATTAGATTGTTAGCCTGCATTGGGTCACAATGGTTCCTTGCTTCTCTTAGCCCCTGTGGTGTCACAATGCATCCCATGCCCTTTTAGGCCACTTGGTGTTACAATGGATCATTTGAGTCTTGGTCTCTATTGTGTCATAATATTTCCATGTTTTTATTGTGCCCCATGCTTTCACAATTCATCCCTGGCCCTATTGCAAACCCTGGTGTCACAATGGATCATTAGATTGTTAACCTGCATTGGGTCACAATGGTTCCTTGCTTCTCTTAACCTCTGTGGTGTCACAATGCATTCCAAGCCCTTTTAGGCCACTTGGTCTTACAATGAACCATTTGATTCTTGGCCTCCATGGTGGCATAATTGTACCAGGTTTTAATTGGGCCCCATGCTTTCACAATTCATCCCTGGCCCTTTTAGGCCCATTGGTGTCACAAGGGACCATTAGATTGTTAGCCTCCATTAGGTAACAATGGTTCCTTGCTTCTCTTAACCTCTGTGGTGTCACAATGCATTCCATGCCATTTTAGGCCACTTGATGTCACAATGAATCATTTGATTCTTGGCCTCCATGGTGTCATAATAGTTCCTTGTTTCTATTGGGCCCCATGCTGTCACAGTTCGTCCGTGGTCCTTTTGCACCCCCTGGTGTCAAAAGGGATTCTAAGATTGTTAGCCTGCCTTGGGTCACAAAGGATCCTTGCTTCTCTTAACCCCTGTGGTGTCACAATGCATCCCATGCCCTTTTAGGCCACTTGATGTCACAATGAATCATTTGATTTTTGGCCTCCATGGTGGCATAATTGTACCAGGTTTTAATTGGGCCCCATGCTTTCACAATTCATCCCTGGCCGTTTTAGGCCCATTGGTGTCACAAGGGACCATTAGATTGTTAGCCTCCATTGGGTAACAATGGTTCCTTGCTTCTCTTAACCTCTGTGGTGTCACAATGCATTCCATGCCATTTTAGGCCACTTGATGTCACAATGAATCATTTGATTCTTGGCCTCCATGGTGTCATAATGGTTCCTTGTTTCTATTGGTCCCCATGCTGTCACAATTCATCCCTGGCCCTTTTACGCCCCCTGGTGTCAAATGGGATCCTGGGATTATTAGCCTCCATTGGGTCACAATGGATCCTTGCTTCTCTTAACCCCTGTGCTGTCACAATGCATCCCATGCCCTTTGAGGCCACTTGATGTCAATGAATCATTTGATTCTTGGCCTCCATGGTGACATAATAGATCCTTGCTTCTATAGGTCCCGGTGCTGTAACAATCCATCCCTGGCCATTTTAGGCCCCCTGGTGTCACAAGGGATCATTAGATTGTTAGCCTGCATTGGGTCACAATGGTTCCTTGCTTCTCTTAGGCCCTGTGGTGTCACAATGCATCCCATGCCCTTTTAGGCCACTTGGTGTTACAATGAATCATTTGAGTCTTGGTCTCTATTGTGTCATAATATTTCCATGTTTTTATTGTGCCCCATGCTTTCACAATTCATCCCTGGCCCTATTGCAAACCCTGGTGTCACAATGGATCATTAGATTGTTAACCTGCATTGGGTCACAATGGTTCCTTGCTTCTCTTAACCTCTGTGGTGTCACAATGCATTCCAAGCCCTTTTAGGCCACTTGGTCTTACAATGAACCATTTGATTCTTGACCTTCATGGTGTCATAATGGTTCCTTGCTTCTATAGGTCCCCATGCTGTCACAGTTCATCCGTGGTCCTTTTGCACCCCCTGGTGTCAAAAGGGATTCTAAGATTGTTAGCCTGCCTTGGGTCACAAAGGATCCTTGCTTCTCTTAACCCCTGTGGTGTCACAATGCATCCCATGCCCTTTTAGGCCACTTGATGTCACAATGAATCATTTGATTTTTGGCCTCCATGGTGGCATAATTGTACCAGGTTTTAATTGGGCCCCATGCTTTCACAATTCATCCCTGGCCCTTTTCGGCCCATTGGTGTCACAAGGGACCATTAGATTGTTAGCCTCCATTGGGTAACAATGGTTCCTTGCTTCTCTTAACCTCTGTGGTGTCACAATGCATTCCATGCCATTTTAGGCCACTTGATGTCACAATGAATCATTTGATTCTTGGCCTCCATGGTGTCATAATGGTTCCTTGTTTCTATTGGTCCCCATGCTGTCACAATTCATTCCTGGCCCTTTTACGCCCCCTGGTGACAAATGGGATCCTGGGATTATTAGCCTCCATTGGGTCACAATGGATCCTTGCTTCTCTTAACCCCTGTGCTGTCACAATGCATCCAATGCCCTTTTAGGCCACTTGATGTCACAATGAATCATTTGATTCTTGGCCTCCATGGTGACATAATAGATCCTTGCTTCTATTGGTCCCCGTGCTGTAACAATCCATCCCTGGCCATTTTAGGCCCCCTGGTGTCACAAGGGATCATTAGATTGTTAGCCTGCATTGGGTCACAATGGTTCCTTGCTTCTCTTAGCCCCTGTGGTGTCACAATGCATCCCATGCCCTTTTAGGCCACTTGGTGTTACAATGAATCATTTGAGTCTTGGTCTCTATTGTGTCATAATATTTCCATGTTTTTATTGTGCCCCATGCTTTCACAATTCATCCCTGGCCCTATTGCAACCCCTGGTGTCACAATGGATCATTAGATTGTTAGCCTGCATTGGGTCACAATGGTTCCTTGCTTCTCTTAACCTCTGTGGTGTCGTAATGCATTCCAAGACCTTTTAGGCCACTTGGTCTTACAATGAACCATTTGATTCTTGACCTTCATGGTGTCATAATGGTTCCTTGCTTCTATAGGTCCCCATGCTGTCACAGTTCATCCGTGGTCCTTTTGCACCCCCTGGTGTCAAAAGGGATTCTAAGATTGTTAGCCTGCCTTGGGTCACAATGGTTCCTTGCTTCTCTTAACCCCTGTGGTGTCACAATGCATCCCATGCCCTTTTAGGCCACTTGATGTCACAATGAATCATTTGATTTTTGGCCTCCATGGTGGCATAATTGTACCAGGTTTTAATTGGGCCCCATGCTTTCACAATTCATCCCTGGCCCTTTTAGGCCCATTGGTGTCACAAGGGACCATTAGATTGTTAGCCTCCATTGGGTAACAATGGTTCCTTGCTTCTCTTAACCTCTGTGGTGTCACAATGCATCCCATGCCATTTTAGGCCACTTGATGTCACAATGAATCATTTGATTCTTGGCCTCCATGGTGTCATAATGGTTCCTTGTTTCTATTGGCCCCCATGCTGTCACAATTCATCCCTGGCCCTTTTACGCCCCCTGGTGTCAAATGGGATCCTGGGATTATTAGCCTCCATTGGGTCACAATGGATCCTTGCTTCTCTTAACCCCTGTGGTGTCACAATGCATCCCATGCCCTTTTAGGCCACTTGATGTCACAATGAATCATTTGATTCTTGGCCTCCATGGTGGCATAATAGATCCTTGCTTCTATTGGTCTCCGTGCTGTAACAATCCATCCCTGGCCATTTTAGGCCCCCTGGTGTCACAAGGGATCATTAGATTGTTAGCCTGCATTGGGTCACAATGGTTCCTTGCTTCTCTTAGCCCCTGTGGTGTCACAATGCATCCCATGCCCTTTTAGGCCACTTGGTGTTACAATGAATCATTTGAGTCTTGGTCTCTATTGTGTCATAATATTTCCATGTTTTTATTGTGCCCCATGCTTTCACAATTCATCCCTGGCCCTATTGCAAACCCTGGTGTCACAATGGATCATTAGATTGTTAACCTGCATTGGGTCACAATGGTTCCTTGCTTCTCTTAACCTCTGTGGTGTCACAATGCATTCCAAGCCCTTTTAGGCCACTTGGTCTTACAATGAACCATTTGATTCTTGGCCTCCATGGTGGCATAATTGTACCAGGTTTTAATTGGGCCCCATGCTTTCACAATTCATCCCTGGCCCTTTTAGGCCCATTGGTGTCACAAGGGACCATTAGATTGTTAGCCTCCATTGGGTAACAATGGTTCCTTGCTTCTCTTAACCTCTGTGGTGTCACAATGCATTCCATGCCATTTTAGGCCACTTGATGTCACAATGAATCATTTGATTCTTGGCCTCCATGGTGTCATAATGGTTCCTTGTTTCTATTGGTCCCCATGCTGTCACAATTCATCCCTGGCCCTTTTACGCCCCCTGGTGTCAAATGGGATCCTGGGATTATTAGCCTCCATTGGGTCACAATGGATCCTTGCTTCTCTTAACCCCTGTGCTGTCACAATGCATCCCATGCCCTTTTAGGCCACTTGATGTCAATGAATCATTTGATTCTTGGCCTCCATGGTGACATAATAGATCCTTGCTTCTATAGGTCCCGGTGCGGTAACAATCCATCCCTGGCCATTTTAGGCCCCCTGGTGTCACAAGGGATCATTAGATTGTTAGCCTGCATTGGGTCACAATGATTCCTTGCTTCTCTTAGGCCCTGTGGTGTCACAATGCATCCCATGCCCTTTTAGGCCACTTGGTGTTACAATGAATCATTTGAGTCTTGGTCTCTATTGTGTCATAATATTTCCATGTTTTTATTGTGCCCCATGCTTTCACAATTCATCCCTGGCCCTATTGCAAACCCTGGTGTCACAATGGATCATTAGATTGTTAACCTGCATTGGGTCACAATGGTTCCTTGCTTCTCTTAACCTCTGTGGTGTCACAATGCATTCCAAGCCCTTTTAGGCCACTTGGTCTTACAATGAACCATTTGATTCTTGACCTTCATGGTGTCATAATGGTTCCTTGCTTCTATAGGTCCCCATGCTGTCACAGTTCATCCGTGGTCCTTTTGCACCCCCTGGTGTCAAAAGGGATTCTAAGATTGTTAGCCTGCCTTGGGTCACAAAGGATCCTTGCTTCTCTTAACCCCTGTGGTGTCACAATGCATCCCATGCCCTTTTAGGCCACTTGATGTCACAATGAATCATTTGATTTTTGGCCTCCATGGTGGCATAATTGTACCAGGTTTTAATTGGGCCCCATGCTTTCACAATTCATCCCTGGCCCTTTTCGGCCCATTGGTGTCACAAGGGACCATTAGATTGTTAGCCTCCATTGGGTAACAATGGTTCCTTGCTTCTCTTAACCTCTGTGGTGTCACAATGCATCCCATGCCATTTTAGGCCACTTGATGTCACAATGAATCATTTGATTCTTGGCCTCCATGGTGTCATAATGGTTCCTTGTTTCTATTGGTCCCCATGCTGTCACAATTCATCCCTGGCCCTTTTACGCCCCCTGGTGTCAAATGGGATCCTGGGATTATTAGCCTCCATTGGGTCACAATGGATCCTTGCTTCTCTTAACCCCTGTGCTGTCACAATGCATCCCATGCCCTTTTAGGCCACTTGATGTCACAATGAATCATTTGATTCTTGGCCTCCATGGTGGCATAATAGATCCTTGCTTCTATTGGTCTCCGTGCTGTAACAATCCATCCCTGGCCATTTTAGGCCCCCTGGTGTCACAAGGGATCATTAGATTGTTAGCCTGCATTGGGTCACAATGGTTCCTTGCTTCTCTTAACCTCTGTGGTGTCACAATGCATTCCATGCCATTTTAGGCCACTTGATGTCACAATGAATCATTTGATTCTTGGCCTCCATGGTGTCATAATAGTTCCTTGTTTCTATTGGGCCCCATGCTGTCGCAGTTCATCCGTGGTCCTTTTGCACCCCCTGGTGTCAAAAGGGATTCTAAGATTGTTAGCCTGCCTTGGGTCACAAAGGATCCTTGCTTCTCTTAGGCCCTGTGGTGTCACAATGCATCCCATGCCCTTTTAGGCCACTTGATGTCACAATGAATCATTTGATTTTTGGCCTCCATGGTGGCATAATTGTACCAGGTTTTAATTGGGCCCCATGCTTTCACAATTCATCCCTGGCCCTTTTAGGCCCATTGGTGTCACAAGGGACCATTAGATTGTTAGCCTCCATTGGGTAACAATGGTTCCTTGCTTCTCTTAACCTCTGTGGTGTCACAATGCATCCCATGCCATTTTAGGCCACTTGATGTCACAATGAATCATTTGATTCTTGGCCTCCATGGTGTCATAATGGTTCCTTGTTTCTATTGGGCCCCATGCTGTCACAATTCATCCCTGGCCCTTTTACGCCCCCTGGTGTCAAATGGGATCCTGGGATTATTAGCCTCCATTGGGTCACAATGGATCCTTGCTTCTCTTAACCCCTGTGGTGTCACAATGCATCCCATGCCCTTTTAGGCCACTTGATGTCACAATGAATCATTTGATTCTTGGCCTCCATGGTGACATAATAGATCCTTGCTTCTATTGGTCCCGGTGCTGTAACAATCCATCCCTGGCCATTTTAGGCCCCCTGGTGTCACAAGGGATCATTAGATTGTTAGCCTGCATTGGGTCACAATGGTTCCTTGCTTCTCTTAGCCCCTGTGGTGTCACAATGCATCCCATGCCCTTTTAGGCCACTTGGTGTTACAATGAATCATTTGAGTCTTGGTCTCTATTGTGTCATAATATTTCCATGTTTTTATTGTGCCCCATGCTTTCACAATTCATCCCTGGCCCTATTGCAAACCCTGGTGTCACAATGGATCATTAGATTGTTAACCTGCATTGGGTCACAATGGTTCCTTGCTTCTCTTAACCTCTGTGGTGTCACAATGCATTCCAAGCCCTTTTAGGCCACTTGGTCTTACAATGAACCATTTGATTCTTGGCCTCCATGGTGGCATAATTGTACCAGGTTTTAATTGGGCCCCATGCTTTCACAATTCATCCCTGGCCCTTTTAGGCCCATTGGTGTCACAAGGGACCATTAGATTGTTAGCCTCCATTGGGTAACAATGGTTCCTTGCTTCTCTTAACCTCTGTGGTGTCACAATGCATTCCATGCCATTTTAGGCCACTTGATGTCACAATGAATCATTTGATTCTTGGCCTCCATGGTGTCATAATGGTTCCTTGTTTCTATTGGTCCCCATGCTGTCACAATTCATCCCTGGCCCTTTTACGCCCCCTGGTGTCAAATGGGATCCTGGGATTATTAGCCTCCATTGGGTCACAATGGATCCTTGCTTCTCTTAACCCCTGTGCTGTCACAATGCATCCCATGCCCTTTGAGGCCACTTGATGTCAATGAATCATTTGATTCTTGGCCTCCATGGTGACATAATAGATCCTTGCTTCTATTGGTCCCGGTGCGGTAACAATCCATCCCTGGCCATTTTAGGCCCCCTGGTGTCACAAGGGATCATTAGATTGTTAGCCTGCATTGGGTCACAATGATTCCTTGCTTCTCTTAGGCCCTGTGGTGTCACAATGCATCCCATGCCCTTTTAGGCCACTTGGTGTTACAATGAATCATTTGAGTCTTGGTCTCTATTGTGTCATAATATTTCCATGTTTTTATTGTGCCCCATGCTTTCACAATTCATCCCTGGCCCTATTGCAAACCCTGGTGTCACAATGGATCATTAGATTGTTAACCTGCATTGGGTCACAATGGTTCCTTGCTTCTCTTAACCTCTGTGGTGTCACAATGCATCCCATGCCCTTTTAGGCCACTTGATGTCACAATGAATCATTTGATTTTTGGCCTCCATGGTGGCATAATTGTACCAGGTTTTAATTGGGCCCCATGCTTTCACAATTCATCCCTGGCCCTTTTAGGCCCATTGGTGTCACAAGGGACCATTAGATTGTTAGCCTCCATTGGGTAACAATGGTTCCTTGCTTCTCTTAACCTCTGTGGTGTCACAATGCATCCCATGCCATTTTAGGCCACTTGATGTCACAATGAATCATTTGATTCTTGGCCTCCATGGTGTCATAATGGTTCCTTGTTTCTATTGGGCCCCATGCTGTCACAATTCATCCCTGGCCCTTTTACGCCCCCTGGTGTCAAATGGGATCCTGGGATTATTAGCCTCCATTGGGTCACAATGGATCCTTGCTTCTCTTAACCCCTGTGGTGTCACAATGCATCCCATGCCCTTTTAGGCCACTTGATGTCACAATGAATCATTTGATTCTTGGCCTCCATGGTGACATAATAGATCCTTGCTTCTATTGGTCCCGGTGCTGTAACAATCCATCCCTGGCCATTTTAGGCCCCCTGGTGTCACAAGGGATCATTAGATTGTTAGCCTGCATTGGGTCACAATGGTTCCTTGCTTCTCTTAGCCCCTGTGGTGTCACAATGCATCCCATGCCCTTTTAGGCCACTTGGTGTTACAATGAATCATTTGAGTCTTGGTCTCTATTGTGTCATAATATTTCCATGTTTTTATTGTGCCCCATGCTTTCACAATTCATCCCTGGCCCTATTGCAAACCCTGGTGTCACAATGGATCATTAGATTGTTAACCTGCATTGGGTCACAATGGTTCCTTGCTTCTCTTAACCTCTGTGGTGTCACAATGCATTCCAAGCCCTTTTAGGCCACTTGGTCTTACAATGAACCATTTGATTCTTGGCCTCCATGGTGGCATAATTGTACCAGATTTTAATTGGGCCCCATGCTTTCACAATTCATCCCTGGCCCTTTTAGGCCCATTGGTGTCACAAGGGACCATTAGATTGTTAGCCTCCATTAGGTAACAATGGTTCCTTGCTTCTCTTAACCTCTGTGGTGTCACAATGCATTCCATGCCATTTTAGGCCACTTGATGTCACAATGAATCATTTGATTTTTGGCCTCCATGGTGGCATAATTGTACCAGGTTTTAATTGGGCCCCATGCTTTCACAATTCATCCCTGGCCCTTTTCGGCCCATTGGTGTCACAAGGGACCATTAGATTGTTAGCCTCCATTGGGTAACAATGGTTCCTTGCTTCTCTTAACCTCTGTGGTGTCACAATGCATTCCATGCCATTTTAGGCCACTTGATGTCACAATGAATCATTTGATTCTTGGCCTCCATGGTGTCATAATGGTTCCTTGTTTCTATTGGGCCCCATGCTGTCACAATTCATCCCTGGCCCTTTTACGCCCCCTGGTGTCAAATGGGATCCTGGGATTATTAGCCTCCATTGGGTCACAATGGATCCTTGCTTCTCTTAACCCCTGTGCTGTCACAATGCATCCAATGCCCTTTTAGGCCACTTGATGTCACAATGAATCATTTGATTCTTGGCCTCCATGGTGACATAATAGATCCTTGCTTCTATTGGTCCCCGTGCTGTAACAATCCATCCCTGGCCATTTTAGGCCCCCTGGTGTCACAAGGGATCATTAGATTGTTAGCCTGCATTGGGTCACAATGGTTCCTTGCTTCTCTTAGCCCCTGTGGTGTCACAATGCATCCCATGCCCTTTTAGGCCACTTGGTGTTACAATGAATCATTTGAGTCTTGGTCTCTATTGTGTCATAATATTTCCATGTTTTTATTGTGCCCCATGCTTTCACAATTCATCCCTGGCCCTATTGCAACCCCTGGTGTCACAATGGATCATTAGATTGTTAGCCTGCATTGGGTCACAATGGTTCCTTGCTTCTCTTAACCTCTGTGGTGTCGTAATGCATTCCAAGACCTTTTAGGCCACTTGGTCTTACAATGAACCATTTGATTCTTGACCTTCATGGTGTCATAATGGTTCCTTGCTTCTATAGGTCCCCATGCTGTCACAGTTCATCCGTGGTCCTTTTGCACCCCCTGGTGTCAAAAGGGATTCTAAGATTGTTAGCCTGCCTTGGGTCACAATGGTTCCTTGCTTCTCTTAACCTCTGTGGTGTCACAATGCATTCCATGCCATTTTAGGCCACTTGATGTCACAATGAATCATTTGATTCTTGGCCTCCATGGTGTCATAATAGTTCCTTGTTTCTATTGGTCCCCATGCTGTCACAATTCATCCCTGGCCCTTTTACGCCCCCTGGTGTCAAATGGGATCCTGGGATTATTAGCCTCCATTGGGTCACAATGGATCCTTGCTTCTCTTAACCCCTGTGCTGTCACAATGCATCCCATGCCCTTTTAGGCCACTTGATGTCAATGAATCATTTGATTCTTGGCCTCCATGGTGACATAATAGATCCTTGCTTCTATTGGTCCCGGTGCTGTAACAATCCATCCCTGGCCATTTTAGGCCCCCTGGTGTCACAAGGGATCATTAGATTGTTAGCCTGCATTGGGTCACAATGGTTCCTTGCTTCTCTTAGCCCCTGTGGTGTCACAATGCATCCCATGCCCTTTTAGGCCACTTGGTGTTACAATGAATCATTTGAGTCTTGGTCTCTATTGTGTCATAATATTTCCATGTTTTTATTGTGCCCCATGCTTTCACAATTCATCCCTGGCCCTATTGCAAACCCTGGTGTCACAATGGATCATTAGATTGTTAACCTGCATTGGGTCACAATGGTTCCTTGCTTCTCTTAACCTCTGTGGTGTCACAATGCATTCCAAGCCCTTTTAGGCCACTTGGTCTTACAATGAACCATTTGATTCTTGGCCTCCATGGTGGCATAATTGTACCAGGTTTTAATTGGGCCCCATGCTTTCACAATTCATCCCTGGCCCTTTTAGGCCCATTGGTGTCACAAGGGACCATTAGATTGTTAGCCTCCATTAGGTAACAATGGTTCCTTGCTTCTCTTAACCTCTGTGGTGTCACAATGCATTCCATGCCATTTTAGGCCACTTGGTCTTACAATGAACCATTTGATTCTTGACCTTCATGGTGTCATAATGGTTCCTTGCTTCTATAGGTCCCCATGCTGTCACAGTTCATCCGTGGTCCTTTTGCACACCCTGGTGTCAAAAGGGATTCTAAGATTGTTAGCCTGCCTTGGGTCACAAAGGATCCTTGCTTCTCTTAACCCCTGTGGTGTCACAATGCATCCCATGCCCTTTTAGGCCACTTGATGTCACAATGAATCATTTGATTTTTGGCCTCCATGGTGGCATAATTGTACCAGGTTTTAATTGGGCCCCATGCTTTCACAATTCATCCCTGGCCCTTTTCGGCCCATTGGTGTCACAAGGGACCATTAGATTGTTAGCCTCCATTGGGTAACAATGGTTCCTTGCTTCTCTTAACCTCTGTGGTGTCACAATGCATTCCATGCCATTTTAGGCCACTTGATGTCACAATGAATCATTTGATTCTTGGCCTCCATGGTGTCATAATGGTTCCTTGTTTCTATTGGGCCCCATGCTGTCACAATTCATCCCTGGCCCTTTTACGCCCCCTGGTGTCAAATGGGATCCTGGGATTATTAGCCTCCATTGGGTCACAATGGATCCTTGCTTCTCTTAACCCCTGTGCTGTCACAATGCATCCAATGCCCTTTTAGGCCACTTGATGTCACAATGAATCATTTGATTCTTGGCCTCCATGGTGACATAATAGATCCTTGCTTCTATTGGTCCCCGTGCTGTAACAATCCATCCCTGGCCATTTTAGGCCCCCTGGTGTCACAAGGGATCATTAGATTGTTAGCCTGCATTGGGTCACAATGGTTCCTTGCTTCTCTTAGCCCCTGTGGTGTCACAATGCATCCCATGTCCTTTTAGGCCACTTGGTGTTACAATGAATCATTTGAGTCTTGGTCTCTATTGTGTCATAATATTTCCATGTTTTTATTGTGCCCCATGCTTTCACAATTCATCCCTGGCCCTATTGCAACCCCTGGTGTCACAATGGATCATTAGATTGTTAGCCTGCATTGGGTCACAATGGTTCCTTGCTTCTCTTAACCTCTGTGGTGTCGTAATGCATTCCAAGACCTTTTAGGCCACTTGGTCTTACAATGAACCATTTGATTCTTGACCTTCATGGTGTCATAATGGTTCCTTGCTTCTATAGGTCCCCATGCTGTCACAGTTCATCCGTGGTCCTTTTGCACCCCCTGGTGTCAAAAGGGATTCTAAGATTGTTAGCCTCCATTGGGTCACAAAGGATCCTTGCTTCTCTTAACCCCTGTGGTGTCACAATGCATCCCATGCCCTTTTAGGCCACTTGATGTCACAATGAATCATTTGATTTTTGGCCTCCATGGTGGCATAATTGTACCAGGTTTTAATTGGGCCCCATGCTTTCACAATTCATCCCTGGCCCTTTTAGGCCCATTGGTGTCACAAGGGACCATTAGATTGTTAGCCTCCATTGGGTAACAATGGTTCCTTGCTTCTCTTAACCTCTGTGGTGTCACAATGCATCCCATGCCATTTTAGGCCACTTGATGTCACAATGAATCATTTGATTCTTGGCCTCCATGGTGTCATAATGGTTCCTTGTTTCTATTGGGCCCCATGCTGTCACAATTCATCCCTGGCCCTTTTACGCCCCCTGGTGTCAAATGGGATCCTGGGATTATTAGCCTCCATTGGGTCACAATGGATCCTTGCTTCTCTTAGCCCCTGTGGTGTCACAATGCATCCCATGCCCTTTTAGGCCACTTGATGTCACAATGAATCATTTGATTCTTGGCCTCCATGGTGGCATAATAGATCCTTGCTTCTATTGGTCTCCGTGCTGTAACAATCCATCCCTGGCCATTTTAGGCCCCCTGGTGTCACAAGGGATCATTAGATTGTTAGCCTGCATTGGGTCACAATGGTTCCTTGCTTCTCTTAACCTCTGTGGTGTCACAATGCATTCCATGCCATTTTAGGCCACTTGATGTCACAATGAATCATTTGATTCTTGGCCTCCATGGTGTCATAATAGTTCCTTGTTTCTATTGGGCCCCATGCTGTCGCAGTTCATCCGTGGTCCTTTTGCACCCCCTGGTGTCAAAAGGGATTCTAAGATTGTTAGCCTGCCTTGGGTCACAAAGGATCCTTGCTTCTCTTAACCCCTGTGGTGTCACAATGCATCCCATGCCCTTTTAGGCCACTTGATGTCACAATGAATCATTTGATTTTTGGCCTCCATGGTGGCATAATTGTACCAGGTTTTAATTGGGCCCCATGCTTTCACAATTCATCCCTGGCCCTTTTAGGCCCATTGGTGTCACAAGGGACCATTAGATTGTTAGCCTCCATTGGGTAACAATGGTTCCTTGCTTCTCTTAACCTCTGTGGTGTCACAATGCATCCCATGCCATTTTAGGCCACTTGATGTCACAATGAATCATTTGATTCTTAGCCTCCATGGTGTCATAATGGTTCCTTGTTTCTATTGGGCCCCATGCTGTCACAATTCATCCCTGGCCCTTTTACGCCCCCTGGTGTCAAATGGGATCCTGGGATTATTAGCCTCCATTGGGTCACAATGGATCCTTGCTTCTCTTAACCCCTGTGGTGTCACAATGCATCCCATGCCCTTTTAGGCCACTTGATGTCACAATGAATCATTTGATTCTTGGCCTCCATGGTGACATAATAGATCCTTGCTTCTATTGGTCCCGGTGCGGTAACAATCCATCCCTGGCCATTTTAGGCCCCCTGGTGTCACAAGGGATCATTAGATTGTTAGCCTGCATTGGGTCACAATGATTCCTTGCTTCTCTTAGCCCCTGTGGTGTCACAATGCATCCCATGCCCTTTTAGGCCACTTGGTGTTACAATGAATCATTTGAGTCTTGGTCTCTATTGTGTCATAATATTTCCATGTTTTTATTGTGCCCCATGCTTTCACAATTCATCCCTGGCCCTATTGCAAACCCTGGTGTCACAATGGATCATTAGATTGTTAACCTGCATTGGGTCACAATGGTTCCTTGCTTCTCTTAACCTCTGTGGTGTCACAAGGCATTCCAAGCCCTTTTAGGCCACTTGGTCTTACAATGAACCATTTGATCCTTGGCCTCCATGGTGGCATAATTGTACCAGGTTTTAATTGGGCCCCATGCTTTCACAATTCATCCCTGGCCCTTTTAGGCCCATTGGTGTCACAAGGGACCATTAGATTGTTAGCCTCCATTGGGTAACAATGGTTCCTTGCTTCTCTTAACCTCTGTGGTGTCACAATGCATTCCATGCCATTTTAGGCCACTTGATGTCACAATGAATCATTTGATTCTTGGCCTCCATGGTGTCATAATAGTTCCTTGTTTCTATTGGGCCCCATGCTGTCACAGTTCGTCCGTGGTCCTTTTGCACCCCCTGGTGTCAAAAGGGATTCTAAGATTGTTAGCCTGCCTTGGGTCACAAAGGATCCTTGCTTCTCTTAACCCCTGTGGTGTCACAATGCATCCCATGCCCTTTTAGGCCACTTGATGTCACAATGAATCATTTGATTTTTGGCCTCCATGGTGGCATAATTGTACCAGGTTTTAATTGGGCCCCATGCTTTCACAATTCATCCCTGGCCCTTTTAGGCCCATTGGTGTCACAAGGGACCATTAGATTGTTAGCCTCCATTGGGTAACAATGGTTCCTTGCTTCTCTTAACCTCTGTGGTGTCACAATGCATTCCATGCCATTTTAGGCCACTTGATGTCACAATGAATCATTTGATTCTTGGCCTCCATGGTGTCATAATGGTTCCTTGTTTCTATTGGTCCCCATGCTGTCACAATTCATCCCTGGCCCTTTTACGCCCCCTGGTGTCAAATGGGATCCTGGGATTATTAGCCTCCATTGGGTCACAATGGATCCTTGCTTCTCTTAACCCCTGTGCTGTCACAATGCATCCCATGCCCTTTTAGGCCACTTGATGTCAATGAATCATTTGATTCTTGGCCTCCATGGTGACATAATAGATCCTTGCTTCTATAGGTCCCGGTGCGGTAACAATCCATCCCTGGCCATTTTAGGCCCCCTGGTGTCACAAGGGATCATTAGATTGTTAGCCTGCATTGGGTCACAATGATTCCTTGCTTCTCTTAGGCCCTGTGGTGTCACAATGCATCCCATGCCCTTTTAGGCCACTTGGTGTTACAATGAATCATTTGAGTCTTGGTCTCTATTGTGTCATAATATTTCCATGTTTTTATTGCGCCCCATGCTTTCACAATTCATCCCTGGCCCTATTGCAAACCCTGGTGTCACAATGGATCATTAGATTGTTAACCTGCATTGGGTCACAATGGTTCCTTGCTTCTCTTAACCTCTGTGGTGTCACAATGCATTCCAAGCCCTTTTAGGCCACTTGGTCTTACAATGAACCATTTGATTCTTGGCCTTCATGGTGTCATAATGGTTCCTTGCTTCTATAGGTCCCCATGCTGTCACAGTTCATCCGTGGTCCTTTTGCACCCCCTGGTGTCAAAAGGGATTCTAAGATTGTTAGCCTGCCTTGGGTCACAATGGTTCCTTGCTTCTCTTAACCCCTGTGGTGTCACAATGCATCCCATGCCCTTTTAGGCCACTTGATGTCACAATGAATCATTTGATTTTTGGCCTCCATGGTGGCATAATTGTACCAGGTTTTAATTGGGCCCCATGCTTTCACAATTCATCCCTGGCCCTTTTAGGCCCATTGGTGTCACAAGGGACCATTAGATTGTTAGCCTCCATTGGGTAACAATGGTTCCTTGCTTCTCTTAACCTCTGTGGTGTCACAATGCATCCCATGCCATTTTAGGCCACTTGATGTCACAATGAATCATTTGATTCTTGGCCTCCATGGTGTCATAATGGTTCCTTGTTTCTATTGGGCCCCATGCTGTCACAATTCATCCCTGGCCCTTTTACGCCCCCTGGTGTCAAATGGGATCCTGGGATTATTAGCCTCCATTGGGTCACAATGGATCCTTGCTTCTCTTAACCCCTGTGCTGTCACAATGCATCCCATGCCCTTTTAGGCCACTTGATGTCACAATGAATCATTTGATTCTTGGCCTCCATGGTGACATAATAGATCCTTGCTTCTATTGGTCCCGGTGCTGTAACAATCCATCCCTGGCCATTTTAGGCCCCCTGGTGTCACAAGGGATCATTAGATTGTTAGCCTGCATTGGGTCACAATGGTTCCTTGCTTCTCTTAGCCCCTGTGGTGTCACAATGCATCCCATGCCCTTTTAGGCCACTTGGTGTTACAATGAATCATTTGAGTCTTGGTCTCTATTGTGTCATAATATTTCCATGTTTTTATTGTGCCCCATGCTTTCACAATTCATCCCTGGCCCTATTGCAAACCCTGGTGTCACAATGGATCATTAGATTGTTAACCTGCATTGGGTCACAATGGTTCCTTGCTTCTCTTAACCTCTGTGGTGTCACAATGCATTCCAAGCCCTTTTAGGCCACTTGGTCTTACAATGAACAATTTGATTCTTGGCCTCCATGGTGGCATAATTGTACCAGATTTTAATTGGGCCCCATGCTTTCACAATTCATCCCTGGCCCTTTTAGGCCCATTGGTGTCACAAGGGACCATTAGATTGTTAGCCTCAATTAGGTAACAATGGTTCCTTGCTTCTCTTAACCTCTGTGGTGTCACAATGCATTCCAAGCCCTTTTAGGCCACTTGGTCTTACAATGAATCATTTGATTCTTGGCCTCCATGGTGGCATAATTGTACCAGGTTTTAATTGGGCCCCATGCTTTCACAATTCATCCCTGGCCCTTTTAGGCCCATTGGTGTCACAAGGGACCATTAGATTGTTAGCCTCCATTGGGTAACAATGGTTCCTTGCTTCTCTTAACCTCTGTGGTGTCACAATGCATTCCATGCCATTTTAGGCCACTTGATGTCACAATGAATCATTTGATTCTTGGCCTCCATGGTGTCATAATAGTTCCTTGTTTCTATTGGGCCCCATGCTGTCACAGTTCGTCCGTGGTCCTTTTGCACCCCCTGGTGTCAAAAGGGATTCTAAGATTGTTAGCCTGCCTTGGGTCACAAAGGATCCTTGCTTCTCTTAACCCCTGTGGTGTCACAATGCATCCCATGCCCTTTTAGGCCACTTGATGTCACAATGAATCATTTGATTTTTGGCCTCCATGGTGGCATAATTGTACCAGGTTTTAATTGGGCCCCATGCTTTCACAATTCATCCCTGGCCCTTTTAGGCCCATTGGTGTCACAAGGGACCATTAGATTGTTAGCCTCCATTGGGTAACAATGGTTCCTTGCTTCTCTTAACCTCTGTGGTGTCACAATGCATTCCATGCCATTTTAGGCCACTTGATGTCACAATGAATCATTTGATTCTTGGCCTCCATGGTGTCATAATGGTTCCTTGTTTCTATTGGTCCCCATGCTGTCACAATTCATCCCTGGCCCTTTTACGCCCCCTGGTGTCAAATGGGATCCTGGGATTATTAGCCTCCATTGGGTCACAATGGATCCTTGCTTCTCTTAACCCCTGTGCTGTCACAATGCATCCCATGCCCTTTTAGGCCACTTGATGTCAATGAATCATTTGATTCTTGGCCTCCATGGTGACATAATAGATCCTTGCTTCTATAGGTCCCGGTGCGGTAACAATCCATCCCTGGCCATTTTAGGCCCCCTGGTGTCACAAGGGATCATTAGATTGTTAGCCTGCATTGGGTCACAATGATTCCTTGCTTCTCTTAGGCCCTGTGGTGTCACAATGCATCCCATGCCCTTTTAGGCCACTTGGTGTTACAATGAATCATTTGAGTCTTGGTCTCTATTGTGTCATAATATTTCCATGTTTTTATTGTGCCCCATGCTTTCACAATTCATCCCTGGCCCTATTGCAAACCCTGGTGTCACAATGGATCATTAGATTGTTAACCTGCATTGGGTCACAATGGTTCCTTGCTTCTCTTAACCTCTGTGGTGTCACAATGCATTCCAAGACCTTTTAGGCCACTTGGTCTTACAATGAACCATTTGATTCTTGGCCTTCATGGTGTCATAATGGTTCCTTGCTTCTATAGGTCCCCATGCTGTCACAGTTCATCCGTGGTCCTTTTGCACCCCCTGGTGTCAAAAGGGATTCTAAGATTGTTAGCCTGCCTTGGGTCACAATGGTTCCTTGCTTCTCTTAACCCCTGTGGTGTCACAATGCATCCCATGCCCTTTTAGGCCACTTGATGTCACAATGAATCATTTGATTTTTGGCCTCCATGGTGGCATAATTGTACCAGGTTTTAATTGGGCCCCATGCTTTCACAATTCATCCCTGGCCCTTTTAGGCCCATTGGTGTCACAAGGGACCATTAGATTGTTAGCCTCCATTGGGTAACAATGGTTCCTTGCTTCTCTTAACCTCTGTGGTGTCACAATGCATCCCATGCCATTTTAGGCCACTTGATGTCACAATGAATCATTTGATTCTTGGCCTCCATGGTGTCATAATGGTTCCTTGTTTCTATTGGGCCCCATGCTGTCACAATTCATCCCTGGCCCTTTTACGCCCCCTGGTGTCAAATGGGATCCTGGGATTATTAGCCTCCATTGGGTCACAATGGATCCTTGCTTCTCTTAACCCCTGTGGTGTCACAATGCATCCCATGCCCTTTTAGGCCACTTGATGTCACAATGAATCATTTGATTCTTGGCCTCCATGGTGACATAATAGATCCTTGCTTCTATTGGTCCCGGTGCTGTAACAATCCATCCCTGGCCATTTTAGGCCCCCTGGTGTCACAAGGGATCATTAGATTGTTAGCCTGCATTGGGTCACAATGGTTCCTTGCTTCTCTTAGGCCCTGTGGTGTCACAATGCATCCCATGCCCTTTTAGGCCACTTGGTGTTACAATGAATCATTTGAGTCTTGGTCTCTATTGTGTCATAATATTTCCATGTTTTTATTGTGCCCCATGCTTTCACAATTCATCCCTGGCCCTATTGCAAACCCTGGTGTCACAATGGATCATTAGATTGTTAACCTGCATTGGGTCACAATGGTTCCTTGCTTCTCTTAACCTCTGTGGTGTCACAATGCATTCCAAGCCCTTTTAGGCCACTTGGTCTTACAATGAACAATTTGATTCTTGGCCTCCATGGTGGCATAATTGTACCAGATTTTAATTGGGCCCCATGCTTTCACAATTCATCCCTGGCCCTTTTAGGCCCATTGGTGTCACAAGGGACCATTAGATTGTTAGCCTCCATTAGGTAACAATGGTTCCTTGCTTCTCTTAACCTCTGTGGTGTCACAATGCATTCCATGCCATTTTAGGCCACTTGATGTCACAATGAATCATTTGATTCTTGGCCTCCATGGTGGCATAATTGTACCAGGTTTTAATTGGGCCCCATGCTTTCACAATTCATCCCTGGCCCTTTTAGGCCCATTGGTGTCACAAGGGACCATTAGATTGTTAGCCGCCATTGGGTAACAATGGTTCCTTGCTTCTCTTAACCTCTGTGGTGTCACAATGCATTCCATGCCATTTTAGGCCACTTGATGTCACAATGAATCATTTGATTCTTGGCCTCCATGGTGTCATAATAGTTCCTTGTTTCTATTGGGCCCCATGCTGTCACAGTTCGTCCGTGGTCCTTTTGCACCCCCTGGTGTCAAAAGGGATTCTAAGATTGTTAGCCTGCCTTGGGTCACAAAGGATCCTTGCTTCTCTTAACCCCTGTGGTGTCACAATGCATCCCATGCCCTTTTAGGCCACTTGATGTCACAATGAATCATTTGATTTTTGGCCTCCATGGTGGCATAATTGTACCAGGTTTTAATTGGGCCCCATGCTTTCACAATTCATCCCTGGCCCTTTTAGGCCCATTGGTGTCACAAGGGACCATTAGATTGTTAGCCTCCATTGGGTAACAATGGTTCCTTGCTTCTCTTAACCTCTGTGGTGTCACAATGCATTCCATGCCATTTTAGGCCACTTGATGTCACAATGAATCATTTGATTCTTAGCCTCCATGGTGTCATAATGGTTCCTTGTTTCTATTGGTCCCCATGCTGTCACAATTCATCCCTGGCCCTTTTACGCCCCCTGGTGTCAAATGGGATCCTGGGATTATTAGCCTCCATTGGGTCACAATGGATCCTTGCTTCTCTTAACCCCTGTGCTGTCACAATGCATCCCATGCCCTTTTAGGCCACTTGATGTCAATGAATCATTTGATTCTTGGCCTCCATGGTGACATAATAGATCCTTGCTTCTATAGGTCCCGGTGCGGTAACAATCCATCCCTGGCCATTTTAGGCCCCCTGGTGTCACAAGGGATCATTAGATTGTTAGCCTGCATTGGGTCACAATGATTCCTTGCTTCTCTTAGGCCCTGTGGTGTCACAATGCATCCCATGCCCTTTTAGGCCACTTGGTGTTACAATGAATCATTTGAGTCTTGGTCTCTATTGTGTCATAATATTTCCATGTTTTTATTGTGCCCCATGCTTTCACAATTCATCCCTGGCCCTATTGCAAACCCTGGTGTCACAATGGATCATTAGATTGTTAACCTGCATTGGGTCACAATGGTTCCTTGCTTCTCTTAACCTCTGTGGTGTCACAATGCATTCCAAGACCTTTTAGGCCACTTGGTCTTACAATGAACCATTTGATTCTTGGCCTTCATGGTGTCATAATGGTTCCTTGCTTCTATAGGTCCCCATGCTGTCACAGTTCATCCGTGGTCCTTTTGCACCCCCTGGTGTCAAAAGGGATTCTAAGATTGTTAGCCTGCCTTGGGTCACAATGGTTCCTTGCTTCTCTTAACCCCTGTGGTGTCACAATGCATCCCATGCCCTTTTAGGCCACTTGATGTCACAATGAATCATTTGATTTTTGGCCTCCATGGTGGCATAATTGTACCAGGTTTTAATTGGGCCCCATGCTTTCACAATTCATCCCTGGCCCTTTTAGGCCCATTGGTGTCACAAGGGACCATTAGATTGTTAGCCTCCATTGGGTAACAATGGTTCCTTGCTTCTCTTAACCTCTGTGGTGTCACAATGCATCCCATGCCATTTTAGGCCACTTGATGTCACAATGAATCATTTGATTCTTGGCCTCCATGGTGTCATAATGGTTCCTTGTTTCTATTGGGCCCCATGCTGTCACAATTCATCCCTGGCCCTTTTACGCCCCCTGGTGTCAAATGGGATCCTGGGATTATTAGCCTCCATTGGGTCACAATGGATCCTTGCTTCTCTTAACCCCTGTGGTGTCACAATGCATCCCATGCCCTTTTAGGCCACTTGATGTCACAATGAATCATTTGATTCTTGGCCTCCATGGTGACATAATAGATCCTTGCTTCTATTGGTCCCGGTGCTGTAACAATCCATCCCTGGCCATTTTAGGCCCCCTGGTGTCACAAGGGATCATTAGATTGTTAGCCTGCATTGGGTCACAATGGTTCCTTGCTTCTCTTAGGCCCTGTGGTGTCACAATGCATCCCATGCCCTTTTAGGCCACTTGGTGTTACAATGAATCATTTGAGTCTTGGTCTCTATTGTGTCATAATATTTCCATGTTTTTATTGTGCCCCATGCTTTCACAATTCATCCCTGGCCCTATTGCAAACCCTGGTGTCACAATGGATCATTAGATTGTTAACCTGCATTGGGTCACAATGGTTCCTTGCTTCTCTTAACCTCTGTGGTGTCACAATGCATTCCAAGCCCTTTTAGGCCACTTGGTCTTACAATGAACAATTTGATTCTTGGCCTCCATGGTGGCATAATTGTACCAGATTTTAATTGGGCCCCATGCTTTCACAATTCATCCCTGGCCCTTTTAGGCCCATTGGTGTCACAAGGGACCATTAGATTGTTAGCCTCCATTAGGTAACAATGGTTCCATGCTTCTCTTAACCTCTGTGGTGTCACAATGCATTCCATGCCATTTTAGGCCACTTGATGTCACAATGAATCATTTGATTCTTGGCCTCCATGGTGGCATAATTGTACCAGGTTTTAATTGGGCCCCATGCTTTCACAATTCATCCCTGGCCCTTTTAGGCCCATTGGTGTCACAAGGGACCATTAGATTGTTAGCCTCCATTGGGTAACAATGGTTCCTTGCTTCTCTTAACCTCTGTGGTGTCACAATGCATTCCATGCCATTTTAGGCCACTTGATGTCACAATGAATCATTTGATTCTTGGCCTCCATGGTGTCATAATAGTTCCTTGTTTCTATTGGGCCCCATGCTGTCACAGTTCGTCCGTGGTCCTTTTGCACCCCCTGGTGTCAAAAGGGATTCTAAGATTGTTAGCCTGCCTTGGGTCACAAAGGATCCTTGCTTCTCTTAACCCCTGTGGTGTCACAATGCATCCCATGCCCTTTTAGGCCACTTGATGTCACAATGAATCATTTGATTTTTGGCCTCCATGGTGGCATAATTGTACCAGGTTTTAATTGGGCCCCATGCTTTCACAATTCATCCCTGGCCCTTTTAGGCCCATTGGTGTCACAAGGGACCATTAGATTGTTAGCCTCCATTGGGTAACAATGGTTCCTTGCTTCTCTTAACCTCTGTGGTGTCACAATGCATCCCATGCCATTTTAGGCCACTTGATGTCACAATGAATCATTTGATTCTTAGCCTCCATGGTGTCATAATGGTTCCTTGTTTCTATTGGGCCCCATGCTGTCACAATTCATCCCTGGCCCTTTTACGCCCCCTGGTGTCAAATGGGATCCTGGGATTATTAGCCTCCATTGGGTCACAATGGATCCTTGCTTCTCTTAACCCCTGTGGTGTCACAATGCATCCCATGCCCTTTTAGGCCACTTGATGTCACAATGAATCATTTGATTCTTGGCCTCCATGGTGACATAATAGATCCTTGCTTCTATTGGTCCCGGTGCGGTAACAATCCATCCCTGGCCATTTTAGGCCCCCTGGTGTCACAAGGGATCATTAGATTGTTAGCCTGCATTGGGTCACAATGGTTCCTTGCTTCTCTTAGCCCCTGTGGTGTCACAATGCATCCCATGCCCTTTTAGGCCACTTGGTGTTACAATGAATCATTTGAGTCTTGGTCTCTATTGTGTCATAATATTTCCATGTTTTTATTGTGCCCCATGCTTTCACAATTCATCCCTGGCCCTATTGCAAACCCTGGTGTCACAATGGATCATTAGATTGTTAACCTGCATTGGGTCACAATGGTTCCTTGCTTCTCTTAACCTCTGTGGTGTCACAATGCATTCCAAGCCCTTTTAGGCCACTTGGTCTTACAATGAACCATTTGATTCTTGGCCTCCATGGTGGCATAATTGTACCAGGTTTTAATTGGGCCCCATGCTTTCACAATTCATCCCTGGCCCTTTTAGGCCCATTGGTGTCACAAGGGACCATTAGATTGTTAGCCTCCATTAGGTAACAATGGTTCCTTGCTTCTCTTAACCTCTGTGGTGTCACAATGCATCCCATGCCATTTTAGGCCACTTGATGTCACAATGAATCATTTGATTCTTGGCCTCCATGGTGTCATAATAGTTCCTTGTTTCTATTGGGCCCCATGCTGTCACAGTTCGTCCGTGGTCCTTTTGCACCCCCTGGTGTCAAAAGGGATTCTAAGATTGTTAGCCTGCCTTGGGTCACAAAGGATCCTTGCTTCTCTTAACCCCTGTGGTGTCACAATGCATCCCATGCCCTTTTAGGCCACTTGATGTCACAATGAATCATTTGATTTTTGGCCTCCATGGTGGCATAATTGTACCAGGTTTTAATTGGGCCCCATGCTTTCACAATTCATCCCTGGCCGTTTTAGGCCCATTGGTGTCACAAGGGACCATTAGATTGTTAGCCTCCATTGGGTAACAATGGTTCCTTGCTTCTCTTAACCTCTGTGGTGTCACAATGCATTCCATGCCATTTTAGGCCACTTGATGTCACAATGAATCATTTGATTCTTGGCCTCCATGGTGTCATAATGGTTCCTTGTTTCTATTGGTCCCCATGCTGTCACAATTCATCCCTGGCCCTTTTACGCCCCCTGGTGTCAAATGGGATCCTGGGATTATTAGCCTCCATTGGGTCACAATGGATCCTTGCTTCTCTTAACCCCTGTGGTGTCACAATGCATCCCATGCCCTTTTAGGCCACTTGATGTCAATGAATCATTTGATTCTTGGCCTCCATGGTGACATAATAGATCCTTGCTTCTATAGGTCCCGGTGCGGTAACAATCCATCCCTGGCCATTTTAGGCCCCCTGGTGTCACAAGGGATCATTAGATTGTTAGCCTGCATTGGGTCACAATGATTCCTTGCTTCTCTTAGGCCCTGTGGTGTCACAATGCATCCCATGCCCTTTTAGGCCACTTGGTGTTACAATGAATCATTTGAGTCTTGGTCTCTATTGTGTCATAATATTTCCATGTTTTTATTGTGCCCCATGCTTTCACAATTCATCCCTGGCCCTATTGCAAACCCTGGTGTCACAATGGATCATTAGATTGTTAACCTGCATTGGGTCACAATGGTTCCTTGCTTCTCTTAACCTCTGTGGTGTCACAATGCATTCCAAGCCCTTTTAGGCCACTTGGTCTTACAATGAACCATTTGATTCTTGGCCTTCATGGTGTCATAATGGTTCCTTGCTTCTATAGGTCCCCATGCTGTCACAGTTCATCCGTGGTCCTTTTGCACCCCCTGGTGTCAAAAGGGATTCTAAGATTGTTAGCCTGCCTTGGGTCACAATGGTTCCTTGCTTCTCTTAACCCCTGTGGTGTCACAATGCATCCCATGCCCTTTTAGGCCACTTGATGTCACAATGAATCATTTGATTTTTGGCCTCCATGGTGGCATAATTGTACCAGGTTTTAATTGGGCCCCATGCTTTCACAATTCATCCCTGGCCCTTTTAGGCCCATTGGTGTCACAAGGGACCATTAGATTGTTAGCCTCCATTGGGTAACAATGGTTCCTTGCTTCTCTTAACCTCTGTGGTGTCACAATGCATCCCATGCCATTTTAGGCCACTTGATGTCACAATGAATCATTTGATTCTTGGCCTCCATGGTGTCATAATGGTTCCTTGTTTCTATTGGGCCCCATGCTGTCACAATTCATCCCTGGCCCTTTTACGCCCCCTGGTGTCAAATGGGATCCTGGGATTATTAGCCTCCATTGGGTCACAATGGATCCTTGCTTCTCTTAACCCCTGTGCTGTCACAATGCATCCCATGCCCTTTTAGGCCACTTGATGTCACAATGAATCATTTGATTCTTGGCCTCCATGGTGACATAATAGATCCTTGCTTCTATTGGTCCCGGTGCTGTAACAATCCATCCCTGGCCATTTTAGGCCCCCTGGTGTCACAAGGGATCATTAGATTGTTAGCCTGCATTGGGTCACAATGGTTCCTTGCTTCTCTTAGCCCCTGTGGTGTCACAATGCATCCCATGCCCTTTTAGGCCACTTGGTGTTACAATGAATCATTTGAGTCTTGGTCTCTATTGTGTCATAATATTTCCATGTTTTTATTGTGCCCCATGCTTTCACAATTCATCCCTGGCCCTATTGCAAACCCTGGTGTCACAATGGATCATTAGATTGTTAACCTGCATTGGGTCACAATGGTTCCTTGCTTCTCTTAACCTCTGTGGTGTCACAATGCATTCCAAGCCCTTTTAGGCCACTTGGTCTTACAATGAACCATTTGATTCTTGGCCTCCATGGTGTCATAATGGTTCCTTGTTTCTATTGGTCCCCATGCTGTCACAATTCATCCCTGGCCCTTTTAGGCCCATTGGTGTCACAAGGGACCATTAGATTGTTAGCCTCCATTAGGTAACAATGGTTCCTTGCTTCTCTTAACCTCTGTGGTGTCACAATGCATTCCATGCCATTTTAGGCCACTTGATGTCACAATGAATCATTTGATTCTTGGCCTCCATGGTGGCATAATTGTACCAGGTTTTAATTGGGCCCCATGCTTTCACAATTCATCCCTGGCCCTTTTAGGCCCATTGGTGTCACAAGGGACCATTAGATTGTTAGCCTCCATTGGGTAACAATGGTTCCTTGCTTCTCTTAACCTCTGTGGTGTCACAATGCATTCCATGCCATTTTAGGCCACTTGATGTCACAATGAATCATTTGATTCTTGGCCTCCATGGTGTCATAATAGTTCCTTGTTTCTATTGGGCCCCATGCTGTCACAGTTCGTCCGTGGTCCTTTTGCACCCCCTGGTGTCAAAAGGGATTCTAAGATTGTTAGCCTGCCTTGGGTCACAAAGGATCCTTGCTTCTCTTAACCCCTGTGGTGTCACAATGCATCCCATGCCCTTTTAGGCCACTTGATGTCACAATGAATCATTTGATTTTTGGCCTCCATGGTGGCATAATTGTACCAGGTTTTAATTGGGCCCCATGCTTTCACAATTCATCCCTGGCCCTTTTAGGCCCATTGGTGTCACAAGGGACCATTAGATTGTTAGCCTCCATTGGGTAACAATGGTTCCTTGCTTCTCTTAACCTCTGTGGTGTCACAATGCATCCCATGCCATTTTAGGCCACTTGATGTCACAATGAATCATTTGATTCTTAGCCTCCATGGTGTCATAATGGTTCCTTGTTTCTATTGGGCCCCATGCTGTCACAATTCATCCCTGGCCCTTTTACGCCCCCTGGTGTCAAATGGGATCCTGGGATTATTAGCCTCCATTGGGTCACAATGGATCCTTGCTTCTCTTAACCCCTGTGGTGTCACAATGCATCCCATGCCCTTTTAGGCCACTTGATGTCACAATGAATCATTTGATTCTTGGCCTCCATGGTGACATAATAGATCCTTGCTTCTATTGGTCCCGGTGCGGTAACAATCCATCCCTGGCCATTTTAGGCCCCCTGGTGTCACAAGGGATCATTAGATTGTTAGCCTGCATTGGGTCACAATGGTTCCTTGCTTCTCTTAGCCCCTGTGGTGTCACAATGCATCCCATGCCCTTTTAGGCCACTTGGTGTTACAATGAATCATTTGAGTCTTGGTCTCTATTGTGTCATAATATTTCCATGTTTTTATTGTGCCCCATGCTTTCACAATTCATCCCTGGCCCTATTGCAAACCCTGGTGTCACAATGGATCATTAGATTGTTAACCTGCATTGGGTCACAATGGTTCCTTGCTTCTCTTAACCTCTGTGGTGTCACAATGCATTCCAAGCCCTTTTAGGCCACTTGGTCTTACAATGAACCATTTGATTCTTGGCCTCCATGGTGGCATAATTGTACCAGGTTTTAATTGGGCCCCATGCTTTCACAATTCATCCCTGGCCCTTTTAGGCCCATTGGTGTCACAAGGGACCATTAGATTGTTAGCCTCCATTAGGTAACAATGGTTCCTTGCTTCTCTTAACCTCTGTGGTGTCACAATGCATCCCATGCCATTTTAGGCCACTTGATGTCACAATGAATCATTTGATTCTTGGCCTCCATGGTGTCATAATAGTTCCTTGTTTCTATTGGGCCCCATGCTGTCACAGTTCGTCCGTGGTCCTTTTGCACCCCCTGGTGTCAAAAGGGATTCTAAGATTGTTAGCCTGCCTTGGGTCACAAAGGATCCTTGCTTCTCTTAACCCCTGTGGTGTCACAATGCATCCCATGCCCTTTTAGGCCACTTGATGTCACAATGAATCATTTGATTTTTGGCCTCCATGGTGGCATAATTGTACCAGGTTTTAATTGGGCCCCATGCTTTCACAATTCATCCCTGGCCCTTTTAGGCCCATTGGTGTCACAAGGGACCATTAGATTGTTAGCCTCCATTGGGTAACAATGGTTCCTTGCTTCTCTTAACCTCTGTGGTGTCACAATGCATTCCATGCCATTTTAGGCCACTTGATGTCACAATGAATCATTTGATTCTTGGCCTCCATGGTGTCATAATGGTTCCTTGTTTCTATTGGTCCCCATGCTGTCACAATTCATCCCTGGCCCTTTTACGCCCCCTGGTGTCAAATGGGATCCTGGGATTATTAGCCTCCATTGGGTCACAATGGATCCTTGCTTCTCTTAACCCCTGTGGTGTCACAATGCATCCCATGCCCTTTTAGGCCACTTGATGTCAATGAATCATTTGATTCTTGGCCTCCATGGTGACATAATAGATCCTTGCTTCTATAGGTCCCGGTGCGGTAACAATCCATCCCTGGCCATTTTAGGCCCCCTGGTGTCACAAGGGATCATTAGATTGTTAGCCTGCATTGGGTCACAATGATTCCTTGCTTCTCTTAGGCCCTGTGGTGTCACAATGCATCCCATGCCCTTTTAGGCCACTTGGTGTTACAATGAATCATTTGAGTCTTGGTCTCTATTGTGTCATAATATTTCCATGTTTTTATTGTGCCCCATGCTTTCACAATTCATCCCTGGCCCTATTGCAAACCCTGGTGTCACAATGGATCATTAGATTGTTAACCTGCATTGGGTCACAATGGTTCCTTGCTTCTCTTAACCTCTGTGGTGTCACAATGCATTCCAAGCCCTTTTAGGCCACTTGGTCTTACAATGAACCATTTGATTCTTGGCCTTCATGGTGTCATAATGGTTCCTTGCTTCTATAGGTCCCCATGCTGTCACAGTTCATCCGTGGTCCTTTTGCACCCCCTGGTGTCAAAAGGGATTCTAAGATTGTTAGCCTGCCTTGGGTCACAATGGTTCCTTGCTTCTCTTAACCCCTGTGGTGTCACAATGCATCCCATGCCCTTTTAGGCCACTTGATGTCACAATGAATCATTTGATTTTTGGCCTCCATGGTGGCATAATTGTACCAGGTTTTAATTGGGCCCCATGCTTTCACAATTCATCCCTGGCCCTTTTAGGCCCATTGGTGTCACAAGGGACCATTAGATTGTTAGCCTCCATTGGGTAACAATGGTTCCTTGCTTCTCTTAACCTCTGTGGTGTCACAATGCATCCCATGCCATTTTAGGCCACTTGATGTCACAATGAATCATTTGATTCTTGGCCTCCATGGTGTCATAATGGTTCCTTGTTTCTATTGGGCCCCATGCTGTCACAATTCATCCCTGGCCCTTTTACGCCCCCTGGTGTCAAATGGGATCCTGGGATTATTAGCCTCCATTGGGTCACAATGGATCCTTGCTTCTCTTAACCCCTGTGCTGTCACAATGCATCCCATGCCCTTTTAGGCCACTTGATGTCACAATGAATCATTTGATTCTTGGCCTCCATGGTGACATAATAGATCCTTGCTTCTATTGGTCCCGGTGCTGTAACAATCCATCCCTGGCCATTTTAGGCCCCCTGGTGTCACAAGGGATCATTAGATTGTTAGCCTGCATTGGGTCACAATGGTTCCTTGCTTCTCTTAGCCCCTGTGGTGTCACAATGCATCCCATGCCCTTTTAGGCCACTTGGTGTTACAATGAATCATTTGAGTCTTGGTCTCTATTGTGTCATAATATTTCCATGTTTTTATTGTGCCCCATGCTTTCACAATTCATCCCTGGCCCTATTGCAAACCCTGGTGTCACAATGGATCATTAGATTGTTAACCTGCATTGGGTCACAATGGTTCCTTGCTTCTCTTAACCTCTGTGGTGTCACAATGCATTCCAAGCCCTTTTAGGCCACTTGGTCTTACAATGAACCATTTGATTCTTGGCCTCCATGGTGGCATAATTGTACCAGGTTTTAATTGGGCCCCATGCTTTCACAATTCATCCCTGGCCCTTTTAGGCCCATTGGTGTCACAAGGGACCATTAGATTGTTAGCCTCCATTAGGTAACAATGGTTCCTTGCTTCTCTTAACCTCTGTGGTGTCACAATGCATTCCATGCCATTTTAGGCCACTTGATGTCACAATGAATCATTTGATTCTTGGCCTCCATGGTGGCATAATTGTACCAGGTTTTAATTGGGCCCCATGCTTTCACAATTCATCCCTGGCCCTTTTAGGCCCATTGGTGTCACAAGGGACCATTAGATTGTTAGCCTCCATTGGGTAACAATGGTTCCTTGCTTCTCTTAACCTCTGTGGTGTCACAATGCATTCCATGCCATTTTAGGCCACTTGATGTCACAATGAATCATTTGATTCTTGGCCTCCATGGTGTCATAATAGTTCCTTGTTTCTATTGGGCCCCATGCTGTCACAGTTCGTCCGTGGTCCTTTTGCACCCCCTGGTGTCAAAAGGGATTCTAAGATTGTTAGCCTGCCTTGGGTCACAAAGGATCCTTGCTTCTCTTAACCCCTGTGGTGTCACAATGCATCCCATGCCCTTTTAGGCCACTTGATGTCACAATGAATCATTTGATTTTTGGCCTCCATGGTGGCATAATTGTACCAGGTTTTAATTGGGCCCCATGCTTTCACAATTCATCCCTGGCCGTTTTAGGCCCATTGGTGTCACAAGGGACCATTAGATTGTTAGCCTCCATTGGGTAACAATGGTTCCTTGCTTCTCTTAACCTCTGTGGTGTCACAATGCATTAAATGCCATTTTAGGCCACTTGATGTCACAATGAATCATTTGATTCTTGGCCTCCATGGTGTCATAATGGTTCCTTGTTTCTATTGGGCCCCATGCTGTCACAATTCATCCCTGGCCCTTTTACGCCCCCTGGTGTCAAATGGGATCCTGGGATTATTAGCCTCCATTGGGTCACAATGGATCCTTGCTTCTCTTAACCCCTGTGGTGTCACAATGCATCCCATGCCCTTTTAGGCCACTTGATGTCACAATGAATCATTTGATTCTTGGCCTCCATGGTGACATAATAGATCCTTGCTTCTATTGGTCCCGGTGCTGTAACAATCCATCCCTGGCCATTTTAGGCCCCCTGGTGTCACAAGGGATCATTAGATTGTTAGCCTGCATTGGGTCACAATGGTTCCTTGCTTCTCTTAGCCCCTGTGGTGTCACAATGCATCCCATGCCCTTTTAGGCCACTTGGTGTTACAATGAATCATTTGAGTCTTGGTCTCTATTGTGTCATAATATTTCCATGTTTTTATTGTGCCCCATGCTTTCACAATTCATCCCTGGCCCTATTGCAAACCCTGGTGTCACAATGGATCATTAGATTGTTAACCTGCATTGGGTCACAATGGTTCCTTGCTTCTCTTAACCTCTGTGGTGTCACAATGCATTCCAAGCCCTTTTAGGCCACTTGGTCTTACAATGAACCATTTGATTCTTGGCCTCCATGGTGGCATAATTGTACCAGGTTTTAATTGGGCCCCATGCTTTCACAATTCATCCCTGGCCCTTTTAGGCCCATTGGTGTCACAAGGGACCATTAGATTGTTAGCCTCCATTAGGTAACAATGGTTCCTTGCTTCTCTTAACCTCTGTGGTGTCACAATGCATTCCATGCCATTTTAGGCCACTTGATGTCACAATGAATCATTTGATTCTTGGCCTCCATGGTGTCATAATAGTTCCTTGTTTCTATTGGGCCCCATGCTGTCACAGTTCGTCCGTGGTCCTTTTGCACCCCCTGGTGTCAAAAGGGATTCTAAGATTGTTAGCCTGCCTTGGGTCACAAAGGATCCTTGCTTCTCTTAACCCCTGTGGTGTCACAATGCATCCCATGCCCTTTTAGGCCACTTGATGTCACAATGAATCATTTGATTTTTGGCCTCCATGGTGGCATAATTGTACCAGGTTTTAATTGGGCCCCATGCTTTCACAATTCATCCCTGGCCGTTTTAGGCCCATTGGTGTCACAAGGGACCATTAGATTGTTAGCCTCCATTGGGTAACAATGGTTCCTTGCTTCTCTTAACCTCTGTGGTGTCACAATGCATTCCATGCCATTTTAGGCCACTTGATGTCACAATGAATCATTTGATTCTTGGCCTCCATGGTGTCATAATGGTTCCTTGTTTCTATTGGTCCCCATGCTGTCACAATTCATCCCTGGCCCTTTTACGCCCCCTGGTGTCAAATGGGATCCTGGGATTATTAGCCTCCATTGGGTCACAATGGATCCTTGCTTCTCTTAACCCCTGTGCTGTCACAATGCATCCCATGCCCTTTTAGGCCACTTGATGTCAATGAATCATTTGATTCTTGGCCTCCATGGTGACATAATAGATCCTTGCTTCTATAGGTCCCGGTGCGGTAACAATCCATCCCTGGCCATTTTAGGCCCCCTGGTGTCACAAGGGATCATTAGATTGTTAGTCTGCATTGGGTCACAATGATTCCTTGCTTCTCTTAGGCCCTGTGGTGTCACAATGCATCCCATGCCCTTTTAGGCCACTTGGTGTTACAATGAATCATTTGAGTCTTGGTCTCTATTGTGTCATAATATTTCCATGTTTTTATTGTGCCCCATGCTTTCACAATTCATCCCTGGCCCTATTGCAAACCCTGGTGTCACAATGGATCATTAGATTGTTAACCTGCATTGGGTCACAATGGTTCCTTGCTTCTCTTAACCTCTGTGGTGTCACAATGCATTCCAAGCCCTTTTAGGCCACTTGGTCTTACAATGAACCATTTGATTCTTGGCCTTCATGGTGTCATAATGGTTCCTTGCTTCTATAGGTCCCCATGCTGTCACAGTTCATCCGTGGTCCTTTTGCACCCCCTGGTGTCAAAAGGGATTCTAAGATTGTTAGCCTGCCTTGGGTCACAATGGTTCCTTGCTTCTCTTAACCCCTGTGGTGTCACAATGCATCCCATGCCCTTTTAGGCCACTTGATGTCACAATGAATCATTTGATTTTTGGCCTCCATGGTGGCATAATTGTACCAGGTTTTAATTGGGCCCCATGCTTTCACAATTCATCCCTGGCCCTTTTAGGCCCATTGGTGTCACAAGGGACCATTAGATTGTTAGCCTCCATTGGGTAACAATGGTTCCTTGCTTCTCTTAACCTCTGTGGTGTCACAATGCATCCCATGCCATTTTAGGCCACTTGATGTCACAATGAATCATTTGATTCTTGGCCTCCATGGTGTCATAATGGTTCCTTGTTTCTATTGGGCCCCATGCTGTCACAATTCATCCCTGGCCCTTTTACGCCCCCTGGTGTCAAATGGGATCCTGGGATTATTAGCCTCCATTGGGTCACAATGGATCCTTGCTTCTCTTAACCCCTGTGGTGTCACAATGCATCCCATGCCCTTTTAGGCCACTTGATGTCACAATGAATCATTTGATTCTTGGCCTCCATGGTGACATAATAGATCCTTGCTTCTATTGGTCCCGGTGCTGTAACAATCCATCCCTGGCCATTTTAGGCCCCCTGGTGTCACAAGGGATCATTAGATTGTTAGCCTGCATTGGGTCACAATGGTTCCTTGCTTCTCTTAGCCCCTGTGGTGTCACAATGCATCCCATGCCCTTTTAGGCCACTTGGTGTTACAATGAATCATTTGAGTCTTGGTCTCTATTGTGTCATAATATTTCCATGTTTTTATTGTGCCCCATGCTTTCACAATTCATCCCTGGCCCTATTGCAAACCCTGGTGTCACAATGGATCATTAGATTGTTAGCCTGCATTGGGTCACAATGGTTCCTTGCTTCTCTTAACCTCTGTGGTGTCACAATGCATTCCAAGCCCTTTTAGGCCACTTGGTCTTACAATGAACAATTTGATTCTTGGCCTCCATGGTGGCATAATTGTACCAGATTTTAATTGGGCCCCATGCTTTCACAATTCATCCCTGGCCCTTTTAGGCCCATTGGTGTCACAAGGGACCATTAGATTGTTAGCCTCCATTAGGTAACAATGGTTCCTTGCTTCTCTTAACCTCTGTGGTGTCACAATGCATTCCATGCCATTTTAGGCCACTTGATGTCACAATGAATCATTTGATTCTTGGCCTCCATGGTGGCATAATTGTACCAGGTTTTAATTGGGCCCCATGCTTTCACAATTCATCCCTGGCCCTTTTAGGCCCATTGGTGTCACAAGGGACCATTAGATTGTTAGCCTCCATTGGGTAACAATGGTTCCTTGCTTCTCTTAACCTCTGTGGTGTCACAATGCATTCCATGCCATTTTAGGCCACTTGATGTCACAATGAATCATTTGATTCTTGGCCTCCATGGTGTCATAATAGTTCCTTGTTTCTATTGGGCCCCATGCTGTCACAGTTCGTCCGTGGTCCTTTTGCACCCCCTGGTGTCAAAAGGGATTCTAAGATTGTTAGCCTGCCTTGGGTCACAAAGGATCCTTGCTTCTCTTAACCCCTGTGGTGTCACAATGCATCCCATGCCCTTTTAGGCCACTTGATGTCACAATGAATCATTTGATTTTTGGCCTCCATGGTGGCATAATTGTACCAGGTTTTAATTGGGCCCCATGCTTTCACAATTCATCCCTGGCCCTTTTAGGCCCATTGGTGTCACAAGGGACCATTAGATTGTTAGCCTCCATTGGGTAACAATGGTTCCTTGCTTCTCTTAACCTCTGTGGTGTCACAATGCATTCCATGCCATTTTAGGCCACTTGATGTCACAATGAATCATTTGATTCTTGGCCTCCATGGTGTCATAATGGTTCCTTGTTTCTATTGGGCCCCATGCTGTCACAATTCATCCCTGGCCCTTTTACGCCCCCTGGTGTCAAATGGGATCCTGGGATTATTAGCCTCCATTGGGTCACAATGGATCCTTGCTTCTCTTAACCCCTGTGCTGTCACAATGCATCCCATGCCCTTTTAGGCCACTTGATGTCAATGAATCATTTCATTCTTGGCCTCCATGGTGACATAATAGATCCTTGCTTCTATTGGTCCCCGTGCTGTAACAATCCATCCCTGGCCATTTTAGGCCCCCTGGTGTCACAAGGGATCATTAGATTGTTAGCCTGCATTGGGTCACAATGGTTCCTTGCTTCTCTTAGGCCCTGTGGTGTCACAATGCATCCCATGCCCTTTTAGGCCACTTGGTGTTACAATGAATCATTTGAGTCTTGGTCTCTATTGTGTCATAATATTTCCATGTTTTTATTGTGCCCCATGCTTTCACAATTCATCCCTGGCCCTATTGCAAACCCTGGTGTCACAATGGATCATTAGATTGTTAACCTGCATTGGGTCACAATGGTTCCTTGCTTCTCTTAACCTCTGTGGTGTCACAATGCATTCCAAGCCCTTTTAGGCCACTTGGTCTTACAATGAACCATTTGATTCTTGACCTTCATGGTGTCATAATGGTTCCTTGCTTCTATAGGTCCCCATGCTGTCACAGTTCATCCGTGGTCCTTTTGCACCCCCTGGTGTCAAAAGGGATTCTAAGATTGTTAGCCTGCCTTGGTTCACAATGGTTCCTTGCTTCTCTTAACCCCTGTGGTGTCACAATGCATCCCATGCCCTTTTAGGCCACTTGATGTCACAATGAATCATTTGATTTTTGGCCTCCATGGTGGCATAATTGTACCAGGTTTTAATTGGGCCCCATGCTTTCACAATTCATCCCTGGCCCTTTTCGGCCCATTGGTGTCACAAGGGACCATTAGATTGTTAGCCTCCATTGGGTAACAATGGTTCCTTGCTTCTCTTAACCTCTGTGGTGTCACAATGCATTCCATGCCATTTTAGGCCACTTGATGTCACAATGAATCATTTGATTCTTGGCCTCCATGGTGTCATAATGGTTCCTTGTTTCTATTGGGCCCCATGCTGTCACAATTCATCCCTGGCCCTTTTACGCCCCCTGGTGTCAAATGGGATCCTGGGATTATTAGCCTCCATTGGGTCACAATGGATCCTTGCTTCTCTTAACCCCTGTGGTGTCACAATGCATCCCATGCCCTTTTAGGCCACTTGATGTCACAATGAATCATTTGATTCTTGGCCTCCATGGTGGCATAATAGATCCTTGCTTCTATTGGTCTCCGTGCTGTAACAATCCATCCCTGGCCATTTTAGGCCCCCTGGTGTCACAAGGGATCATTAGATTGTTAGCCTGCATTGGGTCACAATGGTTCCTTGCTTCTCTTAACCTCTGTGGTGTCACAATGCATTCCATGCCATTTTAGGCCACTTGATGTCACAATGAATCATTTGATTCTTGGCCTCCATGGTGTCATAATAGTTCCTTGTTTCTATTGGGCCCCATGCTGTCGCAGTTCATCCGTGGTCCTTTTGCACCCCCTGGTGTCAAAAGGGATTCTAAGATTGTTAGCCTGCCTTGGGTCACAAAGGATCCTTGCTTCTCTTAACCCCTGTGGTGTCACAATGCATCCCATGCCCTTTTAGGCCACTTGATGTCACAATGAACCATTTGATTTTTGGCCTCCATGGTGGCATAATTGTACCAGGTTTTAATTGGGCCCCATGCTTTCACAATTCATCCCTGGCCCTTTTAGGCCCATTGGTGTCACAAGGGACCATTAGATTGTTAGCCTCCATTGGGTAACAATGGTTCCTTGCTTCTCTTAACCTCTGTGGTGTCACAATGCATCCCATGCCATTTTAGGCCACTTGATGTCACAATGAATCATTTGATTCTTAGCCTCCATGGTGTCATAATGGTTCCTTGTTTCTATTGGGCCCCATGCTGTCACAATTCATCCCTGGCCCTTTTACGCCCCCTGGTGTCAAATGGGATCCTGGGATTATTAGCCTCCATTGGGTCACAATGGATCCTTGCTTCTCTTAACCCCTGTGGTGTCACAATGCATCCCATGCCCTTTTAGGCCACTTGATGTCACAATGAATCATTTGATTCTTGGCCTCCATGGTGACATAATAGATCCTTGCTTCTATTGGTCCCGGTGCTGTAACAATCCATCCCTGGCCATTTTAGGCCCCCTGGTGTCACAAGGGATCATTAGATTGTTAGCCTGCATTGGGTCACAATGGTTCCTTGCTTCTCTTAGCCCCTGTGGTGTCACAATGCATCCCATGCCCTTTTAGGCCACTTGGTGTTACAATGAATCATTTGAGTCTTGGTCTCTATTGTGTCATAATATTTCCATGTTTTTATTGTGCCCCATGCTTTCACAATTCATCCCTGGCCCTATTGCAAACCCTGGTGCCACAATGGATCATTAGATTGTTAACCTGCATTGGGTCACAATGGTTCCTTGCTTCTCTTAACCTCTGTGGTGTCACAATGCATTCCAAGCCCTTTTAGGCCACTTGGTCTTACAATGAACCATTTGATTCTTGGCCTCCATGGTGGCATAATTGTACCAGGTTTTAATTGGGCCCCATGCTTTCACAATTCATCCCTGGCCCTTTTAGGCCCATTGGTGTCACAAGGGACCATTAGATTGTTAGCCTCCATTAGGTAACAATGGTTCCTTGCTTCTCTTAACCTCTGTGGTGTCACAATGCATTCCATGCCATTTTAGGCCACTTGATGTCACAATGAATCATTTGATTCTTGGCCTCCATGGTGTCATAATAGTTCCTTGTTTCTATTGGGCCCCATGCTGTCACAGTTCGTCCGTGGTCCTTTTGCACCCCCTGGTGTCAAAAGGGATTCTAAGATTGTTAGCCTGCCTTGGGTCACAAAGGATCCTTGCTTCTCTTAACCCCTGTGGTGTCACAATGCATCCCATGCCCTTTTAGGCCACTTGATGTCACAATGAATCATTTGATTTTTGGCCTCCATGGTGGCATAATTGTACCAGGTTTTAATTGGGCCCCATGCTTTCACAATTCATCCCTGGCCGTTTTAGGCCCATTGGTGTCACAAGGGACCATTAGATTGTTAGCCTCCATTGGGTAACAATGGTTCCTTGCTTCTCTTAACCTCTGTGGTGTCACAATGCATTCCATGCCATTTTAGGCCACTTGATGTCACAATGAATCATTTGATTCTTGGCCTCCATGGTGTCATAATGGTTCCTTGTTTCTATTGGTCCCCATGCTGTCACAATTCATCCCTGGCCCTTTTACGCCCCCTGGTGTCAAATGGGATCCTGGGATTATTAGCCTCCATTGGGTCACAATGGATCCTTGCTTCTCTTAACCCCTGTGCTGTCACAATGCATCCCATGCCCTTTTAGGCCACTTGATGTCAATGAATCATTTGATTCTTGGCCTCCATGGTGACATAATAGATCCTTGCTTCTATAGGTCCCGGTGCTGTAACAATCCATCCCTGGCCATTTTAGGCCCCCTGGTGTCACAAGGGATCATTAGATTGTTAGCCTGCATTGGGTCACAATGGTTCCTTGCTTCTCTTAGGCCCTGTGGTGTCACAATGCATCCCATGCCCTTTTAGGCCACTTGGTGTTACAATGAATCATTTGAGTCTTGGTCTCTATTGTGTCATAATATTTCCATGCTTTTATTGTGCCCCATGCTTTCACAATTCATCCCTGGCCCTATTGCAAACCCTGGTGTCACAATGGATCATTAGATTGTTAACCTGCATTGGGTCACAATGGTTCCTTGCTTCTCTTAACCTCTGTGGTGTCACAATGCATTCCAAGCCCTTTTAGGCCACTTGGTCTTACAATGAACCATTTGATTCTTGGCCTTCATGGTGTCATAATGGTTCCTTGTTTCTATAGGTCCCCATGCTGTCACAGTTCGTCCGTGGTCCTTTTGCACCCCCTGGTGTCAAAAGGGATTCTAAGATTGTTAGCCTGCCTTGGGTCACAATGGTTCCTTGCTTCTCTTAACCCCTGTGGTGTCACAATGCATCCCATGCCCTTTTAGGCCACTTGATGTCACAATGAATCATTTGATTTTTGGCCTCCATGGTGGCATAATTGTACCAGGTTTTAATTGGGCCCCATGCTTTCACAATTCATCCCTGGCCCTTTTAGGCCCATTGGTGTCACAAGGGACCATTAGATTGTTAGCCTCCATTGGGTAACAATGGTTCCTTGCTTCTCTTAACCTCTGTGGTGTCACAATGCATTCCATGCCATTTTAGGCCACTTGATGTCACAATGAATCATTTGATTGTTGGCCTCCATGGTGTCATAATGGTTCCTTGTTTCTATTGGGCCCCATGCTGTCACAATTCATCCCTGGCCCTTTTACGCCCCCTGGTGTCAAATGGGATCCTGGGATTATTAGCCTCCATTGGGTCACAATGGATCCTTGCTTCTCTTAACCCCTGTGCTGTCACAATGCATCCCATGCCCTTTTAGGCCACTTCATGTCAATGAATCATTTGATTCTTGGCCTCCATGGTGACATAATAGATCCTTGCTTCTATTGGTCCCCGTGCTGTAACAATCCATCCCTGGCCATTTTAGGCCCCCTGGTGTCACAAAGGATCATTAGATTGTTAGCCTGCATTGGGTCACAATGGTTCCTTGCTTCTCTTAGGCCCTGTGGTGTCACAATGCATCCCATGCCCTTTTAGGCCACTTGGTGTTACAATGAATCATTTGAGTCTTGGTCTCTATTGTGTCATAGTATTTCCATGTTTTTATTGTGACCCATGCTTTCACAATTCATCCCTGGCCCTATTGCAAACCCTGGTGTCACAATGGATCATTAGATTGTTAACCTGCATAGGGTCACAATGGTTCCTTGCTTCTCTTAACCTCTGTGGTGTCACAATGCATTCCAAGCCCTTTTAGGCCACTTGGTCTTACAATGAACCATTTGATTCTTGGCCTTCATGGTGTCATAATGGTTCCTTGCTTCTATAGGTCCCCATGCTGTCACAGTTCATCCGTGGTCCTTTTGCACCCCCTGGTGTCAAAAGGGATTCTAAGATTGTTAGCCTGCCTTGGGTCACAATGGTTCCTTGCTTCTCTTAACCCCTGTGGTGTCACAATGCATCCCATGCCCTTTTAGGCCACTTGATGTCACAATGAACCATTTGATTTTTGGCCTCCATGGTGGCATAATTGTACCAGGTTTTAATTGGGCCCCATGCTTTCACAATTCATCCCTGGCCGTTTTAGGCCCATTGGTGTCACAAGGGACCATTAGATTGTTAGCCTCCATTGGGTAACAATGGTTCCTTGCTTCTCTTAACCTCTGTGGTGTCACAATGCATTCCATGCCATTTTAGGCCACTTGATGTCACAATGAATCATTTGATTCTTGGCCTCCATGGTGGCATAATGGTTCCTTGTTTCTATTGGGCCCCATGCTGTCACAATTCATCCCTGGCCCTTTTACGCCCCCTGGTGTCAAATGGGATCCTGGGATTATTAGCCTCCATTGGGTCACAATGGATCCTTGCTTCTCTTAACCCCTGTGCTGTCACAATGCATCCCATGCCCTTTTAGGCCACTTGATGTCACAATGAATCATTTGATTCTTGGCCTCCATGGTGGCATAATAGATCCTTGCTTCTATTGGTCCCCGTGCTGTAACAATCCATCCCTGGCCATTTTAGGCCCCCTGGTGTCACAAGGGATCATTAGATTGTTAGCCTGCATTGGGTCACAATGGTTCCTTGCTTCTCTTAACCCCTGTGGTGTCACAATGCATCCCATGCCCTTTTAGGCCACTTGGTGTTACAATGAATCATTTGAGTCTTGGTCTCTATTGTGTCATAATATTTCCATGTTTTTATTGTGCCCCATGCTTTCACAATTCATCCCTGGCCCTATTGCAAACCCTGGTGTCACAATGGATCATTAGATTGTTAACCTGCATTGGGTCACAATGGTTCCTTGCTTCTCTTAACCTCTGTGGTGTCACAATGCATTCCAAGACCTTTTAGGCCACTTGGTCTTACAATGAACCATTTGATTCTTGACCTTCATGGTGTCATAATGGTTCCTTGCTTCTATAGGTCCCCATGCTGTCACAGTTCATCCGTGGTCCTTTTGCACCCCCTGGTGTCAAAAGGGATTCTAAGATTGTTAGCCTGCCTTGGGTCACAATGGTTCCTTGCTTCTCTTAACCCCTGTGGTGTCACAATGCATCCCATGCCCTTTTAGGCCACTTGATGTCACAATGAATCATTTGATTTTTGGCCTCCATGGTGGCATAATTGTACCAGGTTTTAATTGGGCCCCATGCTTTCACAATTCATCCCTGGCCCTTTTAGGCCCATTGGTGTCACAAGGGACCATTAGATTGTTAGCCTCCATTGGGTAACAATGGTTCCTTGCTTCTCTTAACCTCTGTGGTGTCACAATGCATTCCATGCCATTTTAGGCCACTTGATGTCACAATGAATCATTTGATTCTTGGCCTCCATGGTGTCATAATAGTTCCTTGTTTCTATTGGGCCCCATGCTGTCGCAGTTCATCCGTGGTCCTTTTGCACCCCCTGGTGTCAAAAGGGATTCTAAGATTGTTAGCCTGCCTTGGGTCACAAAGGATCCTTGCTTCTCTTAACCCCTGTGGTGTCACAATGCATCCCATGCCCTTTTAGGCCACTTGATGTCACAATGAATCATTTGATTTTTGGCCTCCATGGTGGCATAATTGTACCAGGTTTTAATTGGGCCCCATGCTTTCACAATTCATCCCTGGCCGTTTTAGGCCCATTGGTGTCACAAGGGACCATTAGATTGTTAGCCTCCATTGGGTAACAATGGTTCCTTGCTTCTCTTAACCTCTGTGGTGTCACAATGCATTCCATGCCATTTTAGGCCACTTGATGTCACAATGAATCATTTGATTCTTGGCCTCCATGGTGTCATAATGGTTCCTTGTTTCTATTGGGCCCCATGCTGTCACAATTCATCCCTGGCCCTTTTACGCCCCCTGGTGTCAAATGGGATCCTGGGATTATTAGCCTCCATTGGGTCACAATGGATCCTTGCTTCTCTTAACCCCTGTGGTGTCACAATGCATCCCATGCCCTTTTAGGCCACTTGATGTCACAATGAATCATTTGATTCTTGGCCTCCATGGTGGCATAATAGATCCTTGCTTCTATTGGTCCCCGTGCTGTAACAATCCATCCCTGGCCCTTTTAGGCCCCCTGGTTCCACAAGGGATCATTAGATTGTTAGCCTGCATTGGGTCACAATGGTTCCTTGCTTCTCTTAACCTCTGTGGTGTCACAATGAATTCCATGCCATTTTAGGCCACTTGATGTCACAATGAATCATTTAATTCTTGGCCTCCATGGTGTCATAATGGTTCCTTGTTTCTATTGGGCCCCATGCTGTCACAATTCATCCCTGGCCCTTTTACGCCCCCTGGTGTCAAATGGGATCCTGGGATTATTAGCCTCCATTGTGTCACAATGGATCCTTGCTTCTCTTAACCCCTGTGGTGTCACAATGCATCCCATGCCCTTTTAGGCCACTTGGTGTTACAATGAATCATTTGAGTCTTCGTCTCTATTGTGTCATAATATTTCCATGTTTTTATTGTGCCCCATGCTTTCACAATTCATCCCTGGCCCTATTGCAACCCCTGGTGTCACAATGGATCATTAGATTGTTAGCCTGCATTGGGTCACAATGGTTCCTTGCTTCTCTTAACCTCTGTGGTGTCACAATGCATTCCAAGCCCTTTTAGGCCACTTGGTCTGACAAATGAACCATTTGATTCTTGGCCTTCATGGTGTCATAATGGTTCCTTGCTTCTATAGGTCCCCATGCTGTCACAATTCATCCGTGGTCCTTTTGCGCCCTCTGGTGTCAAAAGGGATTCTAAGATTGTTAACCTGCCTTGGGTCACAATGGTTCCTTGCTTCTCTTAACCCCTGTGGTGTCACAATGCATCCCATGCCCTTTTAGGCCACTTGATGTCACAATGAATCATTTGATTTTTGGCCTCCATGGTGGCATAATTTTACCAGGTTTTAATTGGGCCCCATGCTGTCACAATTCATCCCTGGCCCTTTTAGGCTCATTGGTGTCACAAGGGACCATTAGATTGTTAGCCTGCATTGGGTCACAATGGTTCCTTGCTTCTCTTAACCTCTGTGGTGTCACAATGCATTCCATGCCATTTTAGGCCACTTGATGTCACAATGAATCATTTGATTCTTGGCCTCCATGGTGTCATAATGGTTCCTTGTTTCTATTGGGCCCCATGCTGTCACAATTCATCCCTGGCCCTTTTACGCCCCCTGGTGTCAAATGGGATCCTGGGATTATTAGCCTCCATTGGGTCACAATGGATCCTTGCTTCTCTTAACCCCTGTGGTGTCACAATGCATCCCATGCCCTTTTAGGCCACTTGATGTCACAATGAATCATTTCATTTTTGGCCTCCTTCGTGGCATAATTGTACCAGGTTTTAATTGGGCCCCATGCTTTCACAATTCATCCCTGGCCATTTTAGGCCCATTGGTGTCACAAGGGACCATTAGATTGTTAGCCTCCCTTGGGTCACAATGATTCCTTGCTTCTCTTAGCCCCTGTGGTGTCACAATGCATTCCAAGCCCTTTTAGGCCACTTGATGTCACAATGAATCATTTGATTCTTGGCCTCCATGGTGGCATAATAGTTCCTTGTTTCTATTGGGCCCCATGCTGTCACAGTTCATCCGTGGTCCTTTTGCACCCCCTGGTGTCAAAAGGGATTCTAAGATTGTTAGCCTCCATTGGGTAACAATGGTTCCTTGCTTCTCTTAACCTCTGTGGTGTCACAATGCATTCCATGCCATTTTAGGCCACTTGATGTCACAATGAATCATTTGATTCTTGGCCTCCATGGTGTCATAATGGTTCCTTGTTTCTATTGGGCCCCATGCTGTCACAATTCATCCCTGGCCCTTTTACGCCCCCTGGTGTCAAATGGGATCCTGGGATTATTAGCCTCCATTGGGTCACAATGGATCCTTGCTTCTCTTAACCCCTGTGCTGTCAATGCATCCCATGCCCTTTTAGGCCACTTGATGTCAATGAATCATTTGATTCTTGGCCTCCATGGTGACATAATAGATCCTTGCTTCTATTGGTCCCGGTGCTGTAACAATCCATCCCTGGCCATTTTAGGCCCCCTGGTGTCACAAGGGATCATTAGATTGTTAGCCTGCATTGGGTCACAATGGTTCCTTGCTTCTCTTAGCCCCTGTGGTGTCACAATGCATCCCATGCCCTTTTAGGCCACTTGGTGTTACAATGAATCATTTGAGTCTTGGTCTCTATTGTGTCATAATATTTCCATGTTTTTATTGTGCCCCATGCTTTCACAATTCATCCCTGGCCCTATTGCAAACCCTGGTGTCACAATGGATCATTAGATTGTTAACCTGCATTGGGTCACAATGGTTCCTTGCTTCTCTTAACCTCTGTGGTGTCACAATGCATTCCAAGCCCTTTTAGGCCACTTGGTCTTACAATGAACCATTTGATTCTTGACCTTCATGGTGTCATAATGGTTCCTTGCTTCTATAGGTCCCCATGCTGTCACAGTTCATCCGTGGTCCTTTTGCACCCCCTGGTGTCAAAAGGGATTCTAAGATTGTTAGCCTGCCTTGGGTCACAAAGGATCCTTGCTTCTCTTAACCCCTGTGGTGTCACAATGCATCCCATGCCCTTTTAGGCCACTTGATGTCACAATGAATCATTTGATTTTTGGCCTCCATGGTGGCATAATTGTACCAGGTTTTAATTGGGCCCCATGCTTTCACAATTCATCCCTGGCTGTTTTAGGCCCATTGGTGTCACAAGGGACCATTAGATTGTTAGCCTCCATTGGGTAACAATGGTTCCTTGCTTCTCTTAACCTCTGTGGTGTCACAATGCATTCCATGCCATTTTAGGCCACTTGATGTCACAATGAATCATTTGATTCTTGGCCTCCATGGTGTCATAATGGTTCCTTGTTTCTATTGGGCCCCATGCTGTCACAATTCATCCCTGGCCCTTTTACGCCCCCTGGTGTCAAATGGGATCCTGGGATTATTAGCCTCCATTGGGTCACAATGGATCCTTGCTTCTCTTAACCCCTGTGGTGTCACAATGCATCCCATGCCCTTTTAGGCCACTTGATGTCACAATGAATCATTTGATTCTTGGCCTCCATGGTGGCATAATAGATCCTTGCTTCTATTGGTCTCCGTGCTGTAACAATCCATCCCTGGCCATTTTAGGCCCCCTGGTGTCACAAGGGATCATTAGATTGTTAGCCTGCATGGGTCACAATGGTTCCTTGCTTCTCTTAACCTCTGTGGTGTCACAATGCATTCCATGCCATTTTAGGCCACTTGATGTCACAATGAATCATTTGATTCTTGGCCTCCATGGTGTCATAATAGTTCCTTGTTTCTATTGGGCCCCATGCTGTCACAGTTCGTCCGTGGTCCTTTTGCACCCCCTGGTGTCAAAAGGGATTCTAAGATTGTTAGCCTGCCTTGGGTCACAAAGGATCCTTGCTTCTCTTAACCCCTGTGGTGTCACAATGCATCCCATGCCCTTTTAGGCCACTTGATGTCACAATGAATCATTTGATTTTTGGCCTCCATGGTGGCATAATTGTACCAGGTTTTAATTGGGCCCCATGCTTTCACAATTCATCCCTGGCCCTTTTCGGCCCATTGGTGTCACAAGGGACCATTAGATTGTTAGCCTCCATTGGGTAACAATGGTTCCTTGCTTCTCTTAACCTCTGTGGTGTCACAATGCATCCCATGCCATTTTAGGCCACTTGATGTCACAATGAATCATTTGATTCTTAGCCTCCATGGTGTCATAATGGTTCCTTGTTTCTATTGGGCCCCATGCTGTCACAATTCATCCCTGGCCCTTTTACGCCCCCTGGTGTCAAATGGGATCCTGGGATTATTAGTCTCCATTGGGTCACAATGGATCCTTGCTTCTCTTAACCCCTGTGGTGTCACAATGCATCCCATGCCCTTTTAGGCCACTTGATGTCACAATGAATCATTTGATTCTTGGCCTCCATGGTGACATAATAGATCCTTGCTTCTATTGGTCCCGGTGCTGTAACAATCCATCCCTGGCCATTTTAGGCCCCCTGGTGTCACAAGGGATCATTAGATTGTTAGCCTGCATTGGGTCACAATGGTTCCTTGCTTCTCTTAGCCCCTGTGGTGTCACAATGCATCCCATGCCCTTTTAGGCCACTTGGTGTTACAATGAATCATTTGAGTCTTGGTCTCTATTGTGTCATAATATTTCCATGTTTTTATTGTCCCCCATGCTTTCACAATTCATCCCTGGCCCTATTGCAAACCCTGGTGTCACAATGGATCATTAGATTGTTAACCTGCATTGGGTCACAATGGTTCCTTGCTTCTCTTAACCCCTGTGGTGTCACAATGCATTCCAAGCCCTTTTAGGCCACTTGGTCTTACAATGAACCATTTGATTCTTGGCCTCCATGGTGGCATAATTGTACCAGGTTTTAATTGGGCCCCATGCTTTCACAATTCATCCCTGGCCCTTTTCGGCCCATTGGTGTCACAAGGGACCATTAGATTGTTAGCCTCCATTGGGTAACAATGGTTCCTTGCTTCTCTTAACCTCTGTGGTGTCACAATGCATTCCATGCCATTTTAGGCCACTTGATGTCACAATGAATCATTTGATTCTTGGCCTCCATGGTGTCATAATAGTTCCTTGTTTCTATTGGGCCCCATGCTGTCACAGTTCGTCCGTGGTCCTTTTGCACCCCCTGGTGTCAAAAGGGATTCTAAGATTGTTAGCCTGCCTTGGGTCACAAAGGATCCTTGCTTCTCTTAACCCCTGTGGTGTCACAATGCATCCCATGCCCTTTTAGGCCACTTGATGTCACAATGAATCATTTGATTCTTGGCCTCCATGGTGGCATAATTGTACCAGGTTTTAATTGGGCCCCATGCTTTCACAATTCATCCCTGGCCGTTTTAGGCCCATTGGTGTCACAAGGGACCATTAGATTGTTAGCCTCCATTGGGTAACAATGGTTCCTTGCTTCTCTTAACCTCTGTGGTGTCACAATGCATTCCATGCCATTTTAGGCCACTTGATGTCACAATGAATCATTTGATTCTTGGCCTCCATGGTGTCATAATGGTTCCTTGTTTCTATTGGTCCCCATGCTGTCACAATTCATCCCTGGCCCTTTTACGCCCCCTGGTGTCAAATGGGATCCTGGGATTATTAGCCTCCATTGGGTCACAATGGATCCTTGCTTCTCTTAACCCCTGTGCTGTCACAATGCATCCCATGCCCTTTTAGGCCACTTGATGTCAATGAATCATTTGATTCTTGGCCTCCATGGTGACATAATAGATCCTTGCTTCTATAGGTCCCGGTGCTGTAACAATCCATCCCTGGCCATTTTAGGCCCCCTGGTGTCACAAGGGATCATTAGATTGTTAGCCTGCATTGGGTCACAATGGTTCCTTGCTTCTCTTAGGCCCTGTGGTGTCACAATGCATCCCATGCCCTTTTAGGCCACTTGGTGTTACAATGAATCATTTGAGTCTTGGTCTCTATTGTGTCATAATATTTCCATGTTTTTATTGTGCCCCATGCTTTCACAATTCATCCCTGGCCCTATTGCAAACCCTGGTGTCACAATGGATCATTAGATTGTTAACCTGCATTGGGTCACAATGGTTCCTTGCTTCTCTTAACCTCTGTGGTGTCACAATGCATTCCAAGCCCTTTTAGGCCACTTGGTCTTACAATGAACCATTTGATTCTTGGCCTCCATGGTGGCATAATTGTACCAGGTTTTAATTGGGCCCCATGCTTTCACAATTCATCCCTGGCCCTTTTAGGCCCATTGGTGTCACAAGGGACCATTAGATTGTTAGCCTCCATTAGGTAACAATGGTTCCTTGCTTCTCTTAACCTCTGTGGTGTCACAATGCATTCCATGCCATTTTAGGCCACTTGATGTCACAATGAATCATTTGATTCTTGGCCTCCATGGTGTCATAATAGTTCCTTGTTTCTATTGGGCCCCATGCTGTCACAGTTCGTCCGTGGTCCTTTTGCACCCCCTGGTGTCAAAAGGGATTCTAAGATTGTTAGCCTGCCTTGGGTCACAAAGGATCCTTGCTTCTCTTAACCCCTGTGGTGTCACAATGCATCCCATGCCCTTTTAGGCCACTTGATGTCACAATGAATCATTTGATTTTTGGCCTCCATGGTGGCATAATTGTACCAGGTTTTAATTGGGCCCCATGCTTTCACAATTCATCCCTGGCCGTTTTAGGCCCATTGGTGTCACAAGGGACCATTAGATTGTTAGCCTCCATTGGGTAACAATGGTTCCTTGCTTCTCTTAACCTCTGTGGTGTCACAATGCATTCCATGCCATTTTAGGCCACTTGATGTCACAATGAATCATTTGATTCTTGGCCTCCATGGTGTCATAATGGTTCCTTGTTTCTATTGGTCCCCATGCTGTCACAATTCATCCCTGGCCCTTTTACGCCCCCTGGTGTCAAATGGGATCCTGGGATTATTAGCCTCCATTGGGTCACAATGGATCCTTGCTTCTCTTAACCCCTGTGCTGTCACAATGCATCCCATGCCCTTTTAGGCCACTTGATGTCAATGAATCATTTGATTCTTGGCCTCCATGGTGACATAATAGATCCTTGCTTCTATAGGTCCCGGTGCGGTAACAATCCATCCCTGGCCATTTTAGGCCCCCTGGTGTCACAAGGGATCATTAGATTGTTAGTCTGCATTGGGTCACAATGATTCCTTGCTTCTCTTAGGCCCTGTGGTGTCACAATGCATCCCATGCCCTTTTAGGCCACTTGGTGTTACAATGAATCATTTGAGTCTTGGTCTCTATTGTGTCATAATATTTCCATGTTTTTATTGTGCCCCATGCTTTCACAATTCATCCCTGGCCCTATTGCAAACCCTGGTGTCACAATGGATCATTAGATTGTTAACCTGCATTGGGTCACAATGGTTCCTTGCTTCTCTTAACCTCTGTGGTGTCACAATGCATTCCAAGCCCTTTTAGGCCACTTGGTCTTACAATGAACCATTTGATTCTTGGCCTTCATGGTGTCATAATGGTTCCTTGCTTCTATAGGTCCCCATGCTGTCACAGTTCATCCGTGGTCCTTTTGCACCCCCTGGTGTCAAAAGGGATTCTAAGATTGTTAGCCTGCCTTGGGTCACAATGGTTCCTTGCTTCTCTTAACCCCTGTGGTGTCACAATGCATCCCATGCCCTTTTAGGCCACTTGATGTCACAATGAATCATTTGATTTTTGGCCTCCATGGTGGCATAATTGTACCAGGTTTTAATTGGGCCCCATGCTTTCACAATTCATCCCTGGCCCTTTTAGGCCCATTGGTGTCACAAGGGACCATTAGATTGTTAGCCTCCATTGGGTAACAATGGTTCCTTGCTTCTCTTAACCTCTGTGGTGTCACAATGCATCCCATGCCATTTTAGGCCACTTGATGTCACAATGAATCATTTGATTCTTGGCCTCCATGGTGTCATAATGGTTCCTTGTTTCTATTGGGCCCCATGCTGTCACAATTCATCCCTGGCCCTTTTACGCCCCCTGGTGTCAAATGGGATCCTGGGATTATTAGCCTCCATTGGGTCACAATGGATCCTTGCTTCTCTTAACCCCTGTGGTGTCACAATGCATCCCATGCCCTTTTAGGCCACTTGATGTCACAATGAATCATTTGATTCTTGGCCTCCATGGTGACATAATAGATCCTTGCTTCTATTGGTCCCGGTGCTGTAACAATCCATCCCTGGCCATTTTAGGCCCCCTGGTGTCACAAGGGATCATTAGATTGTTAGCCTGCATTGGGTCACAATGGTTCCTTGCTTCTCTTAGCCCCTGTGGTGTCACAATGCATCCCATGCCCTTTTAGGCCACTTGGTGTTACAATGAATCATTTGAGTCTTGGTCTCTATTGTGTCATAATATTTCCATGTTTTTATTGTGCCCCATGCTTTCACAATTCATCCCTGGCCCTATTGCAAACCCTGGTGTCACAATGGATCATTAGATTGTTAGCCTGCATTGGGTCACAATGGTTCCTTGCTTCTCTTAACCTCTGTGGTGTCACAATGCATTCCAAGCCCTTTTAGGCCACTTGGTCTTACAATGAACAATTTGATTCTTGGCCTCCATGGTGGCATAATTGTACCAGATTTTAATTGGGCCCCATGCTTTCACAATTCATCCCTGGCCCTTTTAGGCCCATTGGTGTCACAAGGGACCATTAGATTGTTAGCCTCCATTAGGTAACAATGGTTCCTTGCTTCTCTTAACCTCTGTGGTGTCACAATGCATTCCATGCCATTTTAGGCCACTTGATGTCACAATGAATCATTTGATTCTTGGCCTCCATGGTGGCATAATTGTACCAGGTTTTAATTGGGCCCCATGCTTTCACAATTCATCCCTGGCCCTTTTAGGCCCATTGGTGTCACAAGGGACCATTAGATTGTTAGCCTCCATTGGGTAACAATGGTTCCTTGCTTCTCTTAACCTCTGTGGTGTCACAATGCATTCCATGCCATTTTAGGCCACTTGATGTCACAATGAATCATTTGATTCTTGGCCTCCATGGTGTCATAATAGTTCCTTGTTTCTATTGGGCCCCATGCTGTCACAGTTCGTCCGTGGTCCTTTTGCACCCCCTGGTGTCAAAAGGGATTCTAAGATTGTTAGCCTGCCTTGGGTCACAAAGGATCCTTGCTTCTCTTAACCCCTGTGGTGTCACAATGCATCCCATGCCCTTTTAGGCCACTTGATGTCACAATGAATCATTTGATTTTTGGCCTCCATGGTGGCATAATTGTACCAGGTTTTAATTGGGCCCCATGCTTTCACAATTCATCCCTGGCCCTTTTAGGCCCATTGGTGTCACAAGGGACCATTAGATTGTTAGCCTCCATTGGGTAACAATGGTTCCTTGCTTCTCTTAACCTCTGTGGTGTCACAATGCATTCCATGCCATTTTAGGCCACTTGATGTCACAATGAATCATTTGATTCTTGGCCTCCATGGTGTCATAATGGTTCCTTGTTTCTATTGGGCCCCATGCTGTCACAATTCATCCCTGGCCCTTTTACGCCCCCTGGTGTCAAATGGGATCCTGGGATTATTAGCCTCCATTGGGTCACAATGGATCCTTGCTTCTCTTAACCCCTGTGCTGTCACAATGCATCCCATGCCCTTTTAGGCCACTTGATGTCAATGAATCATTTGATTCTTGGCCTCCATGGTGACATAATAGATCCTTGCTTCTATTGGTCCCCGTGCTGTAACAATCCATCCCTGGCCATTTTAGGCCCCCTGGTGTCACAAGGGATCATTAGATTGTTAGCCTGCATTGGGTCACAATGGTTCCTTGCTTCTCTTAGGCCCTGTGGTGTCACAATGCATCCCATGCCCTTTTAGGCCACTTGGTGTTACAATGAATCATTTGAGTCTTGGTCTCTATTGTGTCATAATATTTCCATGTTTTTATTGTCCCCCATGCTTTCACAATTCATCCCTGGCCCTATTGCAAACCCTGGTGTCACAATGGATCATTAGATTGTTAACCTGCATTGGGTCACAATGGTTCCTTGCTTCTCTTAACCTCTGTGGTGTCACAATGCATTCCAAGCCCTTTTAGGCCACTTGGTCTTACAATGAACCATTTGATTCTTGACCTTCATGGTGTCATAATGGTTCCTTGCTTCTATAGGTCCCCATGCTGTCACAGTTCATCCGTGGTCCTTTTGCACCCCCTGGTGTCAAAAGGGATTCTAAGATTGTTAGCCTGCCTTGGTTCACAATGGTTCCTTGCTTCTCTTAACCCCTGTGGTGTCACAATGCATCCCATGCCCTTTTAGGCCACTTGATGTCACAATGAATCATTTGATTTTTGGCCTCCATGGTGGCATAATTGTACCAGGTTTTAATTGGGCCCCATGCTTTCACAATTCATCCCTGGCCCTTTTCGGCCCATTGGTGTCACAAGGGACCATTAGATTGTTAGCCTCCATTGGGTAACAATGGTTCCTTGCTTCTCTTAACCTCTGTGGTGTCACAATGCATTCCATGCCATTTTAGGCCACTTGATGTCACAATGAATCATTTGATTCTTGGCCTCCATGGTGTCATAATGGTTCCTTGTTTCTATTGGGCCCCATGCTGTCACAATTCATCCCTGGCCCTTTTACGCCCCCTGGTGTCAAATGGGATCCTGGGATTATTAGCCTCCATTGGGTCACAATGGATCCTTGCTTCTCTTAACCCCTGTGGTGTCACAATGCATCCCATGCCCTTTTAGGCCACTTGATGTCACAATGAATCATTTGATTCTTGGCCTCCATGGTGGCATAATAGATCCTTGCTTCTATTGGTCTCCGTGCTGTAACAATCCATCCCTGGCCATTTTAGGCCCCCTGGTGTCACAAGGGATCATTAGATTGTTAGCCTGCATTGGGTCACAATGGTTCCTTGCTTCTCTTAACCTCTGTGGTGTCACAATGCATTCCATGCCATTTTAGGCCACTTGATGTCACAATGAATCATTTGATTCTTGGCCTCCATGGTGTCATAATAGTTCCTTGTTTCTATTGGGCCCCATGCTGTCGCAGTTCATCCGTGGTCCTTTTGCACCCCCTGGTGTCAAAAGGGATTCTAAGATTGTTAGCCTGCCTTGGGTCACAAAGGATCCTTGCTTCTCTTAACCCCTGTGGTGTCACAATGCATCCCATGCCCTTTTAGGCCACTTGATGTCACAATGAACCATTTGATTTTTGGCCTCCATGGTGGCATAATTGTACCAGGTTTTAATTGGGCCCCATGCTTTCACAATTCATCCCTGGCCCTTTTAGGCCCATTGGTGTCACAAGGGACCATTAGATTGTTAGCCTCCATTGGGTAACAATGGTTCCTTGCTTCTCTTAACCTCTGTGGTGTCACAATGCATCCCATGCCATTTTAGGCCACTTGATGTCACAATGAATCATTTGATTCTTAGCCTCCATGGTGTCATAATGGTTCCTTGTTTCTATTGGGCCCCATGCTGTCACAATTCATCCCTGGCCCTTTTACGCCCCCTGGTGTCAAATGGGATCCTGGGATTATTAGCCTCCATTGGGTCACAATGGATCCTTGCTTCTCTTAACCCCTGTGGTGTCACAATGCATCCCATGCCCTTTTAGGCCACTTGATGTCACAATGAATCATTTGATTCTTGGCCTCCATGGTGACATAATAGATCCTTGCTTCTATTGGTCCCGGTGCTGTAACAATCCATCCCTGGCCATTTTAGGCCCCCTGGTGTCACAAGGGATCATTAGATTGTTAGCCTGCATTGGGTCACAATGGTTCCTTGCTTCTCTTAGCCCCTGTGGTGTCACAATGCATCCCATGCCCTTTTAGGCCACTTGGTGTTACAATGAATCATTTGAGTCTTGGTCTCTATTGTGTCATAATATTTCCATGTTTTTATTGTGCCCCATGCTTTCACAATTCATCCCTGGCCCTATTGCAAACCCTGGTGCCACAATGGATCATTAGATTGTTAACCTGCATTGGGTCACAATGGTTCCTTGCTTCTCTTAACCTCTGTGGTGTCACAATGCATTCCAAGCCCTTTTAGGCCACTTGGTCTTACAATGAACCATTTGATTCTTGGCCTCCATGGTGGCATAATTGTACCAGGTTTTAATTGGGCCCCATGCTTTCACAATTCATCCCTGGCCCTTTTAGGCCCATTGGTGTCACAAGGGACCATTAGATTGTTAGCCTCCATTAGGTAACAATGGTTCCTTGCTTCTCTTAACCTCTGTGGTGTCACAATGCATTCCATGCCATTTTAGGCCACTTGATGTCACAATGAATCATTTGATTCTTGGCCTCCATGGTGTCATAATAGTTCCTTGTTTCTATTGGGCCCCATGCTGTCACAGTTCGTCCGTGGTCCTTTTGCACCCCCTGGTGTCAAAAGGGATTCTAAGATTGTTAGCCTCCATTGGGTCACAAAGGATCCTTGCTTCTCTTAACCCCTGTGGTGTCACAATGCATCCCATGCCCTTTTAGGCCACTTGATGTCACAATGAATCATTTGATTTTTGGCCTCCATGGTGGCATAATTGTACCAGGTTTTAATTGGGCCCCATGCTTTCACAATTCATCCCTGGCCGTTTTAGGCCCATTGGTGTCACAAGGGACCATTAGATTGTTAGCCTCCATTGGGTAACAATGGTTCCTTGCTTCTCTTAACCTCTGTGGTGTCACAATGCATTCCATGCCATTTTAGGCCACTTGATGTCACAATGAATCATTTGATTCTTGGCCTCCATGGTGTCATAATGGTTCCTTGTTTCTATTGGTCCCCATGCTGTCACAATTCATCCCTGGCCCTTTTACGCCCCCTGGTGTCAAATGGGATCCTGGGATTATTAGCCTCCATTGGGTCACAATGGATCCTTGCTTCTCTTAACCCCTGTGCTGTCACAATGCATCCCATGCCCTTTTAGGCCACTTGATGTCAATGAATCATTTGATTCTTGGCCTCCATGGTGACATAATAGATCCTTGCTTCTATAGGTCCCGGTGCTGTAACAATCCATCCCTGGCCATTTTAGGCCCCCTGGTGTCACAAGGGATCATTAGATTGTTAGCCTGCATTGGGTCACAATGGTTCCTTGCTTCTCTTAGGCCCTGTGGTGTCACAATGCATCCCATGCCCTTTTAGGCCACTTGGTGTTACAATGAATCATTTGAGTCTTGGTCTCTATTGTGTCATAATATTTCCATGCTTTTATTGTGCCCCATGCTTTCACAATTCATCCCTGGCCCTATTGCAAACCCTGGTGTCACAATGGATCATTAGATTGTTAACCTGCATTGGGTCACAATGGTTCCTTGCTTCTCTTAACCTCTGTGGTGTCACAATGCATTCCAAGCCCTTTTAGGCCACTTGGTCTTACAATGAACCATTTGATTCTTGGCCTTCATGGTGTCATAATGGTTCCTTGTTTCTATAGGTCCCCATGCTGTCACAGTTCGTCCGTGGTCCTTTTGCACCCCCTGGTGTCAAAAGGGATTCTAAGATTGTTAGCCTGCCTTGGGTCACAATGGTTCCTTGCTTCTCTTAACCCCTGTGGTGTCACAATGCATCCCATGCCCTTTTAGGCCACTTGATGTCACAATGAATCATTTGATTTTTGGCCTCCATGGTGGCATAATTGTACCAGGTTTTAATTGGGCCCCATGCTTTCACAATTCATCCCTGGCCCTTTTAGGCCCATTGGTGTCACAAGGGACCATTAGATTGTTAGCCTCCATTGGGTAACAATGGTTCCTTGCTTCTCTTAACCTCTGTGGTGTCACAATGCATTCCATGCCATTTTAGGCCACTTGATGTCACAATGAATCATTTGATTGTTGGCCTCCATGGTGTCATAATGGTTCCTTGTTTCTATTGGGCCCCATGCTGTCACAATTCATCCCTGGCCCTTTTACGCCCCCTGGTGTCAAATGGGATCCTGGGATTATTAGCCTCCATTGGGTCACAATGGATCCTTGCTTCTCTTAACCCCTGTGCTGTCACAATGCATCCCATGCCCTTTTAGGCCACTTCATGTCAATGAATCATTTGATTCTTGGCCTCCATGGTGACATAATAGATCCTTGCTTCTATTGGTCCCCGTGCTGTAACAATCCATCCCTGGCCATTTTAGGCCCCCTGGTGTCACAAAGGATCATTAGATTGTTAGCCTGCATTGGGTCACAATGGTTCCTTGCTTCTCTTAGGCCCTGTGGTGTCACAATGCATCCCATGCCCTTTTAGGCCACTTGGTGTTACAATGAATCATTTGAGTCTTGGTCTCTATTGTGTCATAGTATTTCCATGTTTTTATTGTGCCCCATGCTTTCACAATTCATCCCTGGCCCTATTGCAAACCCTGGTGTCACAATGGATCATTAGATTGTTAACCTGCATAGGGTCACAATGGTTCCTTGCTTCTCTTAACCTCTGTGGTGTCACAATGCATTCCAAGCCCTTTTAGGCCACTTGGTCTTACAATGAACCATTTGATTCTTGGCCTTCATGGTGTCATAATGGTTCCTTGATTCTATAGGTCCCCATGCTGTCACAGTTCATCCGTGGTCCTTTTGCACCCCCTGGTGTCAAAAGGGATTCTAAGATTGTTAGCCTGCCTTGGGTCACAATGGTTCCTTGCTTCTCTTAACCCCTGTGGTGTCACAATGCATCCCATGCCCTTTTAGGCCACTTGATGTCACAATGAACCATTTGATTTTTGGCCTCCATGGTGGCATAATTGTACCAGGTTTTAATTGGGCCCCATGCTTTCACAATTCATCCCTGGCCCTTTTAGGCCCATTGGTGTCACAAGGGACCATTAGATTGTTAGCCTCCATTGGGTAACAATGGTTCCTTGCTTCTCTTAACCTCTGTGGTGTCACAATGCATTCCATGCCATTTTAGGCCACTTGATGTCACAATGAATCATTTGATTCTTGGCCTCCATGGTGGCATAATGGTTCCTTGTTTCTATTGGGCCCCATGCTGTCACAATTCATCCCTGGCCCTTTTACGCCCCCTGGTGTCAAATGGGATCCTGGGATTATTAGCCTCCATTGGGTCACAATGGATCCTTGCTTCTCTTAACCCCTGTGCTGTCACAATGCATCCCATGCCCTTTTAGGCCACTTGATGTCACAATGAATCATTTGATTCTTGGCCTCCATGGTGGCATAATAGATCCTTGCTTCTATTGGTCCCCGTGCTGTAACAATCCATCCCTGGCCATTTTAGGCCCCCTGGTGTCACAAGGGATCATTAGATTGTTAGCCTGCATTGGGTCACAATGGTTCCTTGCTTCTCTTAGCCCCTGTGGTGTCACAATGCATCCCATGCCCTTTTAGGCCACTTGGTGTTACAATGAATCATTTGAGTCTTGGTCTCTATTGTGTCATAATATTTCCATGTTTTTATTGTGCCCCATGCTTTCACAATTCATCCCTGGCCCTATTGCAAACCCTGGTGTCACAATGGATCATTAGATTGTTAACCTGCATTGGGTCACAATGGTTCCTTGCTTCTCTTAACCTCTGTGGTGTCACAATGCATTCCAAGACCTTTTAGGCCACTTGGTCTTACAATGAACCATTTGATTCTTGACCTTCATGGTGTCATAATGGTTCCTTGCTTCTATAGGTCCCCATGCTGTCACAGTTCATCCGTGGTCCTTTTGCACCCCCTGGTGTCAAAAGGGATTCTAAGATTGTTAGCCTGCCTTGGGTCACAATGGTTCCTTGCTTCTCTTAACCCCTGTGGTGTCACAATGCATCCCATGCCCTTTTAGGCCACTTGATGTCACAATGAATCATTTGATTTTTGGCCTCCATGGTGGCATAATTGTACCAGGTTTTAATTGGGCCCCATGCTTTCACAATTCATCCCTGGCCCTTTTAGGCCCATTGGTGTCACAAGGGACCATTAGATTGTTAGCCTCCATTGGGTAACAATGGTTCCTTGCTTCTCTTAACCTCTGTGGTGTCACAATGCATTCCATGCCATTTTAGGCCACTTGATGTCACAATGAATCATTTGATTCTTGGCCTCCATGGTGTCATAATAGTTCCTTGTTTCTATTGGGCCCCATGCTGTCGCAGTTCATCCGTGGTCCTTTTGCACCCCCTGGTGTCAAAAGGGATTCTAAGATTGTTAGCCTGCCTTGGGTCACAAAGGATCCTTGCTTCTCTTAACCCCTGTGGTGTCACAATGCATCCCATGCCCTTTTAGGCCACTTGATGTCACAATGAATCATTTGATTTTTGGCCTCCATGGTGGCATAATTGTACCAGGTTTTAATTGGGCCCCATGCTTTCACAATTCATCCCTGGCCGTTTTAGGCCCATTGGTGTCACAAGGGACCATTAGATTGTTAGCCTCCATTGGGTAACAATGGTTCCTTGCTTCTCTTAACCTCTGTGGTGTCACAATGCATTCCATGCCATTTTAGGCCACTTGATGTCACAATGAATCATTTGATTCTTGGCCTCCATGGTGTCATAATGGTTCCTTGTTTCTATTGGGCCCCATGCTGTCACAATTCATCCCTGGCCCTTTTACGCCCCCTGGTGTCAAATGGGATCCTGGGATTATTAGCCTCCATTGGGTCACAATGGATCCTTGCTTCTCTTAACCCCTGTGGTGTCACAATGCATCCCATGCCCTTTTAGGCCACTTGATGTCACAATGAATCATTTGATTCTTGGCCTCCATGGTGGCATAATAGATCCTTGCTTCTATTGGTCCCCGTGCTGTAACAATCCATCCCTGGCCCTTTTAGGCCCCCTGGTTCCACAAGGGATCATTAGATTGTTAGCCTGCATTGGGTCACAATGGTTCCTTGCTTCTCTTAACCTCTGTGGTGTCACAATGAATTCCATGCCATTTTAGGCCACTTGATGTCACAATGAATCATTTAATTCTTGGCCTCCATGGTGTCATAATGGTTCCTTGTTTCTATTGGGCCCCATGCTGTCACAATTCATCCCTGGCCCTTTTACGCCCCCTGGTGTCAAATGGGATCCTGGGATTATTAGCCTCCATTGTGTCACAATGGATCCTTGCTTCTCTTAACCCCTGTGGTGTCACAATGCATCCCATGCCCTTTTAGGCCACTTGGTGTTACAATGAATCATTTGAGTCTTCGTCTCTATTGTGTCATAATATTTCCATGTTTTTATTGTGCCCCATGCTTTCACAATTCATCCCTGGCCCTATTGCAACCCCTGGTGTCACAATGGATCATTAGATTGTTAGCCTGCATTGGGTCACAATGGTTCCTTGCTTCTCTTAACCTCTGTGGTGTCACAATGCATTCCAAGCCCTTTTAGGCCACTTGGTCTGACAAATGAACCATTTGATTCTTGGCCTTCATGGTGTCATAATGGTTCCTTGCTTCTATAGGTCCCCATGCTGTCACAATTCATCCGTGGTCCTTTTGCGCCCTCTGGTGTCAAAAGGGATTCTAAGATTGTTAACCTGCCTTGGGTCACAATGGTTCCTTGCTTCTCTTAACCCCTGTGGTGTCACAATGCATCCCATGCCCTTTTAGGCCACTTGATGTCACAATGAATCATTTGATTTTTGGCCTCCATGGTGGCATAATTTTACCAGGTTTTAATTGGGCCCCATGCTGTCACAATTCATCCCTGGCCCTTTTAGGCTCATTGGTGTCACAAGGGACCATTAGATTGTTAGCCTGCATTGGGTCACAATGGTTCCTTGCTTCTCTTAACCTCTGTGGTGTCACAATGCATTCCATGCCATTTTAGGCCACTTGATGTCACAATGAATCATTTGATTCTTGGCCTCCATGGTGTCATAATGGTTCCTTGTTTCTATTGGGCCCCATGCTGTCACAATTCATCCCTGGCCCTTTTACGCCCCCTGGTGTCAAATGGGATCCTGGGATTATTAGCCTCCACTGGGTCACAATGGATCCTTGCTTCTCTTAACCCCTGTGGTGTCACAATGCATCCCATGCCCTTTTAGGCCGCTCGATGTCAATGAATCATTTGATTCTTGGCCTCCATGGTGACATAATAGATCCTTGCTTCTATTGGTCCCCGTGCTGTAACAATCCATCCCTGGCCATTTTAGGCCCCCTGGTGTCACAAGGGACCATTAGATTGTTAGCCTGCATTGGGTCACAATGGTTCCTTGCTTCTCTTAGCCCCTGTGGTGTCACAATGCATCCCATGCCCTTTTAGGCCACTTGGTGTTACAATGAATCATTTGAGTCTTGGTCTCTATTGTGTCATAATATTTCCATGTTTTTATTGTGCCCCATGCTTTCACAATTCATCCCTGGCCCTATTGCAAACCCTGGTGTCACAATGGATCATTAGATTGTTAGCCTGCATTGGGTCACAATGGTTCCTTGCTTCTCTTAACCTCTGTGGTGTCACAATGCATTCCAAGCCCTTTTAGGCCACTTGGTCTTTCAATGAACCATTTGATTCTTGGCCTTCATGGTGTCATAATGGTTCCTTGCTTCTATAGGTCCCAATGCTGTCACAGTTCATCCGTGGTCCTTTTGCACCCCCTGGTGTCAAAAGGGATTCTAAGATTGTTAGCCTGCCTTGGGTCACAATGGTTCCTTGCTTCTCTTAACCCCTGTGGTGTCACAATGCATCCCATGCCCTTTTAGGCCACTTGATGTCACAATGAATCATTTGATTTTTGGCCTCCATGGTGGCATAATTGTACCAGGTTTTAATTGGGCCCCATGCTTTCACAATTCATCCCTGGCCCTTTTAGGCCCATTGGTGTCACAAGGGACCATTAGATTGTTAGCCTCCATTGGGTAACAATGGTTCCTTGCTTCTCTTAACCTCTGTGGTGTCACAATGCATTCCATGCCATTTTAGGCCACTTGATGTCACAATGAATCATTTGATTCTTGGCCTCCATGGTGTCATAATGGTTCCTTGTTTCTATTGGGCCCCATGCTGTCACAATTCATCCCTGGCCCTTTTACGCACCCTGGTGTCAAATGGGATCCTGGGATTATTAGCCTCCATTGGGTCACAATGGATCCTTGCTTCTCTTAACCCCTGTGGTGTCACAATGCATCCCATGCCCTTTTAGGCCACTTGATGTCACAATGAATCATTTCATTTTTGGCCTCCTTCGTGGCATAATTGTACCAGGTTTTAATTGGGCCCCATGCTTTCACAATTCATCCCTGGCCATTTTAGGCCCATTGGTGTCACAAGGGACCATTAGATTGTTAGCCTCCCTTGGGTCACAATGATTCCTTGCTTCTCTTAGCCCCTGTGGTGTCACAATGCATTCCAAGCCCTTTTAGGCCACTTGATGTCACAATGAATCATTTGATTCTTGGCCTCCATGGTGGCATAATAGTTCCTTGTTTCTATTGGGCCCCATGCTGTCACAGTTCATCCGTGGTCCTTTTGCACCCCCTGGTGTCAAAAGGGATTCTAAGATTGTTAGCCTGCCTTGGGTCACAATGGATCCTTGCTTCTCTTAACCCCTGTGGTGTCACAATGCATCCCATGCCCTTTTAGGCCACTTGATGTCACAATGAATCATTTGATTCTTGGCCTCCAGGGTGACATAATAGATCCTTGCTTCTATTGGTCCCCGTGCTGTAACAATCCATCCCTGGCCATTTTAGGCCCCCTGGTGTCACAAGGGATCATTAGATTGTTAGCCTGCATTGGGTCACAATGGTTCCTTGCTTCTCTTAGGCCCTGTGGTGTCACAATGCATCCCATGCCCTTTTAGGCCACTTGGTGTTACAATGAATCATTTGAGTCTTGGTCTCTATTGTGTCATAATATTTCCATGTTTTTATTGTGCCCCATGCTTTCACAATTCATCCCTGGCCCTATTGCAACCCCTGGGGTCACAATGGATCATTAGATTGTTAGCCTGCATTGGGTCACAATGGTTCCTTGCTTCTCTTAACCTCTGTGGTGTCACAATGCATTCCAAGCCCTTTTAGGCCACTTGGTTCTACAATGAACCATTTGATTCTTGGCCTTCATGGTGTCATAATGGTTCCTTGCTTCTATAGGTCCCCATGCTGTCACAGTTCATCCGTGGTCCTTTTGCACCCCCTGGTGTCAAAAGGGATTCTAAGATTGTTAGCCTGCCTTGGGTCACAATGGTTCCTTGCTTCTCTTAACCCCTGTGGTGTCACAATGCATCCCATGCCCTTTTAGGCCACTTGATGTCACAATGAATCATTTGATTTTTGGCCTCCATGGTGGCATAATTGTACCAGGTTTTAATTGGGCCCCATGCTTTCACAATTCATCCCTGGCCCTTTTAGGCCCATTGGTGTCACAAGGGACCATTAGATTGTTAGCCTCCATTGGGTAACAATGGTTCCTTGCTTCTCTTAACCTCTGTGGTGTCACAATGCATTCCATGCCATTTTAGGCCACTTGATGTCATAATGAATCATTTGATTCTTGGCCTCCATGGTGTCATAATAGTTCCTTGTTTCTATTGGGCCCCATGCTGTCACAGTTCATCCGTGGTCCTTTTGAACCCCCTGGTGTCAAAAGGGATTCTAAGATTGTTCGCCTGCCTTGGGTCACAATGGATCCTTGCTTCTCTTAACCCCTGTGGTGTCACAATGCATCCCATGCCCTTTTAGGCCACTTGATGTCAATGAATCATTTGATTCTTGGCCTCCATGGTGACATAATAGATCCTTGCTTCTATTGGTCCCCGTGCTGTAACAATCCATCCCTGGCCATTTTAGGCCCCCTGGTGTCACAAGGGACCATTAGATTTTTAGCCTGCATTGGGTCACAATGGTTCCTTGCTTCTCTTAGGCCCTGTGGTGTCACAATGCATCCCATGCCCTTTTAGGCCACTTGGTGTTACAATGAATCATTTGAGTCTTGGTGTCTATTGTGTCATAATATTTCCATGTTTTTATTGTGCCCCATGCTTTCACAATTCATCCCTGGCCCTATTGCACCCCCTGGTGTCACAATGGATCATTAGATTGTTAGCCTGCCTTGGGTCACAAAGGATCCTTGCTTCTCTTAACCCCTGTGGTGTCACAATGCATCCCATGACCTTTTTTGGCCACTTGATGTCACAATGAATCATTTGATTCTTGGCCTCCATGGTGGCATAATAGATCCTTGCTTCTATTGGTCCCCGTGCTGTAACAATCCATCCCTGGCCATTTTAGGCCCCCTGGTGTCACAAGGGATCATTAGATTTTTAGCCTGCATTGGGTCACAATGGTTCCTTGCTTCTCTAAACCCCTGTGGTGTCACAATGCATCCCATGCCCTTTTAGGCCACTTGATGTCACAATGAATCATTTGATTTTTGGCCTCCATGGTGGCATAATTGTACCAGGTTTTAATTGGGCCCCATGCTTTCACAATTCATCCCTGGTCCTTTTAGGCCCATTGGTGTCACAAGGGACCATTAGATTGTTAGCCTCCATTGGGTAACACTGGTTCCTTGCTTCTCTTAACCTCTGTGGTGTCACAATGCATTCCATGCCATTTTAGGCCACTTGATGTCACAATGAATCATTTGATTCTTGGCCTCCATGGTGGCATAATAGTTCCTTGTTTCTATTGGGCCCCATGCTGTCACAGTTCATCCGTGGTCCTTTTGAACCCCCTGGTGTCAAATGGGATCCTGGGATTATTAGCCTCCATTGGGTCACAACGGATCCTTGCTTCTCGTAACCCCTGTGGTGTCACAATGCATCCCATGCCCTTTTAGGCCACTTGATGTCACAATGAATCATTTCATTTTTGGCCTCCAAGGTGGCATAATTGTACCAGGTTTTAATTGGGCCCCATGCTTTCACAATTCATCCCTGGCCGTTTTAGGCCCATTGGTGTCACAAGGGACCATTAGATTGTTAGCCTCCATTGGGTAACAATGGTTCCTTGCTTCTCTTAACCTCTGTGGTGTCACAATGCATTCCATGCCATTTTAGGCCACTTGATGTCACAATGAATCATTTGATTCTTGGCCTCCATGGTGTCATAATGGTTCCTTGTTTCTATTGGGCCCCATGCTGTCACAATTCATCCCTGGCCCTTTTACGCCCCCTGGTGTCAAATGGGATCCTGGGATTATTAGCCTCCATTGGGTCACAATGGATCCTTGCTTCTCTTAACCCCTGTGGTGTCACAATGCATCCCATGCCCTTTTAGGCCACTTGATGTCAATGAATCATTTGATTCTTGGCCTCCATGGTGACATAATAGATCCTTGCTTCTATTGGTCCCCGTGCTGTAACAATTCATCCCTGGCCCTTTTTATATCCCCTGGTGCCACAAGGGATCATTAGATTGTTAGCCTGCATTGGGTCACAATGGTTCCTTGCTTCTCTTAACCTCTGTGGTGTCACAATGCATTCCAAGCCCTTTTAGGCCACTTGGTCTTACAATGACCCATTTGATTCTTGGCCTTCATGGTGTCATAATGGTTCCTTGTTTCTATTGGTCCCCATGCTGTCACAATTCATCCCTGGCCCTTTTACGCCCCCTGGTGTCAAATGGGATCCTGGTATTATTAGCCTCCATTGGGTCACAATGGATCCTTGCTTCTCTGAACCCCTGTGGTGTCACAATGCATCCCATGCCCTTTTAGGCCACTTGATGTCACAATGAATCATTTGATTCTTGGCCTCCATGGTGGCATGATAGATCCTTGCTTCTATTGGTCCCCGTGCTGTAACAATCCATCCCTGGCCATTTTAGGCCCCCTGGTGTCACAAGGGACCATTAGATTTTTAGCCTGCATTGGGTCACAATGGTTCCTTGCTTCTCTTAACCCCTGTGGTGTCACAATGCATCCCATGCCCTTTTAGGCCACTTGATGTCACAATGAATCATTTGATTTTTGGCCTCCATGGTGGCATAATAGTTCCTTGTTTCTATTGGGCCCCATGCTGTCACAGTTCATCCGTGGTCCTTTTGAACCCCCTGGTGTCAAAAGGGATTCGAAGATTGTTAGCCTGACTTGGGTCACAACGGATCCTTGCTTCTCGTAACCCCTGTGGTGTCACAATGCATCCCATGCCCTTTTAGGCCACTTGATGTCACAATGAATCATTTGATTTTTGGCCTCCAAGGTGGCATAATTGTACCAGGTTTTAATTGGGCCCCATGCTTTCACAATTCATCCCTGGCCCTTTTAGGCCCATTGGTGTCACAAGGGACCATTAGATTGTTAGCCTCCATTGGGTAACAATGGTTCCTTGCTTCTCTTAACCTCTGTGGTGTCACAATGCATTCCATGCCATTTTAGGCCACTTGATGTCACAATGAATCATTTGATTCTTGGCCTCCATGGTGGCATAATGGTTCCTTGTTTCTATTGGGCCCCATGCTGTCACAATTCATCCCTGGCCCTTTTACGCCCCCTGGTGTCAAATGGGATCCTGGGATTATTAGCCTCCATTGGGTCACAATGGATCCTTGCTTCTCTTAACCCCTGTGGTGTCACAATGCATCCCATGCCCTTTTAGGCCACTTGATGTCACAATGAATCATTTGATTCTTGGCGTCCATGGTGGCATAATAGATCCTTGCTTCTATTGGTCCCCGTGCTGTAACAATCCATCCCTGGCCATTTTAGGCCCCCTGGTGTCACAAGGGATCATTAGATTGTTAGCCTGCATTGGGTCACAATGGTTCCTTGCTTCTCTTAGCCCCTGTGGTGTCACAATGCATCCCATGCCCTTTTAGGCCACATGGTGTTACAATGAATCATTTGAGTCTTGGTGTGTATTGTGTCATAATATTTCCATGTTTTTATTGTGCCCCATGCTTTCACAATTCATCCCTGGCCCGATTGCAACCTCTGGTGTCACAAGGGATCATTAGATTGTTAGCCTCCATTGGGTAACAATGGTTCCTTGCTTCTCTTAACCTCTGTGGTGTCACAATGCATTCCATGCCATTTTAGGCCACTTGATGTCACAATGAACCATTTGATTTTTGGCCTCCATGGTGGCATAATTTTACCAGGTTTTAATTGGGCCCCATGCTTTCACAATCCATCCCTGGCCCTTTTACGCCCCCTGGTGCCAAATGGGATCCTGGGATTATTAGCCTCCATTGGGTCACAATGGATCCTTGCTTATCTTAACCCCTGTGGTGTCACAATGCATCCCATGCCCTTTTAGGCCACTTGATGTCACAATGAATCATTTGATTCTTGGCGTCCATGGTGGCATAATAGATCCTTGCTTCTATTGGTCCCCGTGCTGTAACAATCCATCCCTGGCCATTTTAGGCCCCCTGGTGTCACAAGGGATCATTAGATTTTTAGTAAGCATTGGGTCACAATGGTTCCTTGCTTCTCTTAACCTCTGTGGTGTCACAATGCATCCCATGCCCTTTTAGGCCACTTGATGTCACAATGAATCATTTGATTCTTGGCCTCCATGGTGACATAATAGACCCTTGCTTCTATTGGTCCCCGTGCTGTAACAATTCATCCCTGGCCCTTTTTATACCCCCTGGTGCCACAAGGCATCATTAGATTGTTAGCCTGCTTTGGGTCACAATGGTTCCTTGCTTCTCTTAACCTCTGTGGTGTCACAATGCATCCCATGCCCTTTTAGGCCACTTGATGTCACAATGAATCATTTGATTTTTGGCCTCCATGGTGGCATAATTGTACCAGGTTTTAATTGGGCCCCATGCTTTCACAATTCATCCCTGGCCCTTTTAGGCTCATTGGTGTCACAAGGAA
>NW_026912075.1:0-23299 GCF_963662255.1 Cinclus cinclus
GTAACTTCTCTTTTTTTAATTATTTGAGGTAACTTCTTTTTTTTTTAACTTTTTGAGGTAACTTTTCTTTTTATTTTAACTTTTTGAGGTAACTTCTCTCTTTTTTTAAACTTTTTGAGGTAACTTCTCTCTTTTTTTTTAACTTTCTGAGGTAATTTCTCTTTTTTTTGAACTTTTTGAGGTAACTTCTCATTTTTTTTAACTTTTTGAGGTAACTTCTCTCTTTTTTTTTTAACTTTTTGAGGTAACTCTCTTTTTTTTTTGTTGTTTTTTTTTTTTTTTTTTTTCCCCTTTCTCAGGTATTTTGGGGTTCCAGGGAGACGTTCAGAGCCTTTTTGTGAGGGTTGGGGTCTCCCTGCCCCGTTTGGTGGCCCCGGCCCGGCGGCTCCTGGAGCGGGGGCTGCGCTGGGGAGGGCTGGGGGTGCACCCAGCACCCCCCTACGAGGCCAACATCGACTTTGAAATCAGGTAAAAAGAACCCAAAAAAAAACACCCCAAAAACAACAACAAAAAAAAAAAAAAAAAATCCCACACCCAGAGGCCGGGGGGGGGAAAAAAAAAAAAAAAAAAAAAGAAAAAAAAAATTATCCCGCCTGAAAAAAAATGGGAAAAATAAAAATTCGAGTGAAAAAAAAAAAAAAAAAAAAAAAAGAGCTAAAAACGACCCCAAAAAAAAAATCGGGAGAAAACAGCACGGAAATGTTTAACCCCCCCCAGCCCCAAATCTCCCCCCCCCCGCAGGTTCATGGCCGACTCCGGCATCGTCGGCTGCTCCTGGGTGGAGCTGCCCCCCGGGGGGGTTCCGCTGGAGGGGGGACCCCCAAAACCCCCCCGGGGACCCCCCCAAGGCCACCCTGTGCCAGCTGGAGGCCGACGCTGCCTGGGGGGGGCTGAGGGGTCACCCCCCCGAGGGGCCCTGGCTGGGGCTGCCCCCCCTGAGGGTGCTGAGCTTCGATATCGAGTGTGCTGGGAGGAAGGGTGAGGGACTGGGAGGGACTGGGAGAGACTGGGAGGGGATTGGGAGGGACTGGGAGGGGAGTGGGATGGACTGGGATAAACTGGGATGGACTGGGAGGAGCTGGGATAGACTGGGACGGACTGGGAGGGACTGGGATGGAGTGGGATGGACTGGGATGGAGTGGGAAGGACTGGGAGGGGACTGGGATGGACTGGGAAGGACTGGGAGGAGCTGGGATGGACTGGGAGGAGCTGGGATAGACTGGGACGGACTGGGATGGACTGGGATGGACTGGGAAGGACTGGGATGGACCGGGACGGACTGGGAGGGACTGGGATAGACTGGGACGGACTGGGATGGACTGGGAAGGACTGGGACGGACTGGGATGGAGTGGGATGGACTGGGATGGACTGGGAAGGACTGGGATGGACTGGGACGGACCGGGATGGACTGGGAAGGACTGGGATGGACCGGGACGGACCGGGATGGACTGGGAAGGACTGGGATGGACTGGGAAGGACTGGGATGGACTGGGAAGGACTGGGATGGACCGGGAAGGACTGGGATGGACCGGGACGGACCGGGATGGACTGGGAGGGGCTGGGATAGACTGGGACGGACTGGGATGGACTGGGATGGACTGGGAAGGACTGGGATGGACTGGGATGGACTGGGATGGACCGGGACGGACCGGGATGGACTGGGAAGGACTGGGATGGACCGGGACGGACCGGGATGGACTGGGAAGGACTGGGATGGACTGGGAAGGACTGGGATGGACTGGGAAGGACTGGGATGGACCGGGATGGACCGGGACGGACTGGGATGGACTGGGACGGACCGGGACGGACTGGAGGACGCTGGGGTGGGGGTGGGAGGGAAGGGGGTGAAGCGGGAGGGGCCGCTGGGGTTGAATTCGGGCTCTCCTGGGAGCTCAGGGGTGTTCCCGGAGGCCGAGCGGGACCCGGTGATCGCCATCGCGGCCGTGGCGCTGCGCCAGGGCTGCCGGGAGCCCTTCCTGAGGGTCGTGTTCACCCTGCTCGGCTGCGCCCCCCTGCGCGGAGCCACCGTCCGGAGCTTCGACAGCGAGAGGGAGCTGCTGCAGGTGGGGGTTGGGGGGGGAAAATGGGGGTTTGGGGGGGTTTGGGGGGTTTAGGGGGGGGTCTCAGGTGGGGTTTTGGAGCCACCGTCCGGAGCTTCGACAGCGAGAGGGAGCTGCTGCAGGTGGGGGTTGGGGGGGGAAAATGGGGGTTTGGGGGGGTTTGGGGGGGTTTGGGGGGTCTCAGGTGGGGATTTGGGGGGTCTCAGGTGGGGTTTTGGAGCCACCGTCCGGAGCTTCGACAGCGAGAGGGAGCTGCTGCAGGTGGGGGTTGGGGGGGGGGGAAAATGGGAATTTGGGGGGTTTGGGGGGGGTTTAGGGGGGGGTTTGGGGAGGTTTGGGGGGTCTCAGGTGGGGTTTGGGGGGTCTCAGGTGGGGTTTTAGAGCCACCGTCCGGAGCTTCGACAGCGAGAGGGAGCTGCTGCAGGTGGGGGTTGGGGGGGGGAAAACGGGAATTTGGGGGGGTTTGGGGGGTTTAGGGGGGGGGTTTGGGGGGTCTCAGGTGGGGTTTTGGAGCCACCGTCAGGAGCTTCAACAGCGAGAGGGAGCTGCTGCAGGTGGGGGTTGGGGGGGGAAAAATGGGAATTTGGGGGGTTTGGGGGGGGTTTAGGGGAGGGTTTGGGGGGGTTTGGGGGGTCTCAGGTGGGGTTTTGGAGCCACCGTCCGGAGCTTCAACAGCGAGAGGGAGCTGCTGCAGGTGAGGGTTCGGGGAGGAAAAACGGGAATTTGGGGTTTTTTTTGGGGGGGTGGGGTGGGGGATGTCTGGAATACCTGAGAGGGCCAGGGCGGGGTCCCAGGTGAGTTTTGGGGGAATTTAGGGAAATTTTGGGTGTCTCAGGATCTTTCACAGGAACAGGTGTGCAGGTGAGATTTGGGGGTTCTGGGGAGGGGTCCCAGGTGAGTTTGGGCTCACCTGAGCCTCTCTTACCTGTTCCCTCTCACCTGCAGTCGTGGGCGGAGTTCATTCGCATCGTGGACCCCGACGTGATCACAGGGTACAACATCCACAACTTCGACTTGCCCTACCTGATCCAGAGAGCTCAGGTGTTACAGGTGAGCTCACCTGGGGTCACCTGGGTGTCCCCAGAGCCCTCCCAGGTGTGTCCCTGTCCCTCACCTGTGTCCCCAGGTGTCCCCAGCCCATCCTCTCTCTCACCTGTGTCTCACCTGTGCCAGGTGTCGTCGTTCCCATACCTGGGCCGGGTCAGGGGCGTCCCGTCCCAGGTGAAGGATTCTGCGTTCCAGTCCCGCCAGCTGGGCCGCAGGGAGGGCAAGGTGGTCAGCACACCTGGGAGGGTCACACTGGACATGCTGCAGGTGAGGGACACACCTGGGGGAGGGCAAGGTGGTCAGCACACCTGGGAGGGTCACACTGGACATGCTGCAGGTGAGGGACACACCTGGGGGAGGGCAAGGTGGTCAGCACACCTGGGAGGGTCACGCTGGACATGCTGCAGGTGAGGGACACACCTGGGGGAGGGCAAGGTGGTCAGCACACCTGGGAGGGTCACGCTGGACATGCTGCAGGTGAGGGACACACCTGGGGACACCTGGACACACCTGGGAGAAGGTGGAGCACACCTGTACAGGGTTTGGTGACACCTGAGAGGGGTTTGGGAACACCTGGACCCACCTGGGGAGGTTTTGGGGTGATTTGGGGCTTTTTGGGCTTCCCAGGCGAGTTCTGTCCCAGGTTCTGGAGCATCCCAGCGCCGTTTTTGGTGTTTCTGATTCAATATCGGGGTTTTTTTAATGCACAGATTTTGGGGGTTTTGGGGGACTTTTTGCTCCCCAGGTAAACTTGGGGACCCCCCAGGTGAGTTCTGGGCTCCTCCAGGTAAATTTGGGGCTCCCCAGGTGCTGCTGAGGGAGCACAAGCTGCGCTCGTACTCGCTGAACGCCGTCAGCGCGCACTTCCTGCACGAGCAGAAGGAGGACGTGCCCCACGGCATCATCACCGAGCTGCAGGTGTGGCCCCAAAATGGCCCCAAAATGTCCCCAAGGGTCACCTGGAGTTACAGGTGTGGCATCGAACGGCCCCAGAATGGCCCCAAAATGGTCATAACTGGCCCCAAATGTCCCGAGTGTCCCATTAACCTGTGTCCACAAACGTCTCATTACCCCATGTCTCGTTAACCAGCGTCCCATTAGGCAGTGTCCCCAATGTCCCTGATGTCCCATTACCAAATGTCCCTCCTGTCCCCAATGTCCCGAATGTCCCCCTGTCCCCAATGTCCCCAATGTCCCGAATGTCCCCACTCTCCCCACTGTCCCCTTACCTGCCGTCCCCAATGTCCCTGATGTCCCATTACCAAATGTCCCCCGTCCCCCCTGTCCCCAATGTCCCTGGTGTCCCCACTCTCCCCACTGTCCCCAATGTCCCCAATGTCCCCCCGTCTCCTCTGTCCTCAATGTCCCTGCTGTCCCCTCTGTCCCCCCTGTCCCCGCTGTCCCCAATGTCCCCCCTGTCCCCAATGTCCCCGCTGTCCCCCCTGTCCCCGCTGTCCCCAATGTCCCCCCTGTCCCCAATGTCCCCGCTGTCCCCCCTGTCCCCGCTGTCCCCAGTGTCCCCCCTGTCCCCAATGTCCCCCCTGTCCCCACTGTCCCCACTGTCCCCAGTGTCCCCGCCGTCCCCAATGTCCCCCCTGTCCCCAATGTCCCCAATGTCCCCAATGTCCCTGCTGTCCCCAATGTCCCCCCTGTCCCCAATGTCCCCGCTGTCCCCAGTGTCTCCCCTGTCCACAATGTCCCCCCTGTCCCCAATGTCCCCAATGTCCCCACTGTCCCCAGTGTCCCTGCTGTCCCCAATGTCCCCCCGTCTCCTCTGTCCCCAATGTCCCCCCTGTCCCCAATGTCCCCAATGTCCCCACTGTCCCCAGTGTCCCCGCCGTCCCCTCACGCGCCGTCCCCGCCGTCCCCTCAGAACGGCGACGCGCAGACGCGGCGCCGCCTGGCCCTGTACTGCCTGAAGGACGCGGTGCTGCCGCTGCGGCTGCTCGAGCGCCTCATGACGCTGGTGACGCTGGTGGAGATGGCGCGGGTGACGGCCGTGCCGCTCAGCTACCTGCTGAGCCGGGGACAGCAGGTCAAGGTGGTGGCGCAGCTCCTGCGGCAGGTCAGCCTGGGGACGGGGGACGGGGCAGAATGGCGGACGGCGTGAGGGGAGAACGGCGGACGGCATGAGGGGAGAGTGGTGGGAAACGTGAGGGGAAAATGGCAGCCAGTGTGAGGGGAGAATGGCGGGAAACGTGAGGGGAAAATGGCAGCCAGTGTGAGGGGAAAATGGTGGGAAACGTGAGGGGAAAATGGCGGGAAACGTGAGGGAAAAATGGCAGCCAGTGTGAGGGGAAAATGGTGGGAAACGTGAGGGGAAAATGGCAGGAAACGTGAGGGGGAAATGGCGGGAAACGTGAGGGAAAAATGGCAGCCAGTGTGAGGGGAGAATGGGAGACGGCATGAGGGGAGAATAGTGGGAAACATGAGGGGAAAATGGCAGCCAGTGTGAGGGGAAAAGGGTGGGAAACCTGAGGCGAAATGAGTGGGAAATATGAGGGGAAAAAAGCGGGAAATGTGAGGGGAGAAAAGGGAAACGTGAGGGGAAAAGGGTGGGAAAAGTGAGAGGAGAAAATGGTGTCCAACGTGAGGGGGGAAAAAGGGGTGGGAAACATGAGGGGAGAAGGGGAGGAAATGAGGGGGAAAGGGGAGGAAATGTGAGGGGGAAAGGGGGGAAAACGTGAGGGGAAAAGGGGAGGAAATGTGAGGGGGAAAGGGGAGGAAATGTGAGGGGAAAAGGGGAGGAAATGTGAGGGGGAAAGGGGAGGAAATGTGAGGGGAAAAGGGGAGGAAATGTGAGGGGGAAAGGGGAGGAAATGTGAGGGAGAAAGGGGGGAAAACGTGAGGGGAGAAAAAGGCGGGAAAACGTGAGGGGAGAAAATGGCGGGAAACGTGAGGGGAGAAAAAGGCCGGGGTGAGGGAGCTGCAGGTGAGGGGACACTGGGGACACCTGGAGTCACCTGGGGATGTTCCGGGGTGGATTTTGGGAAGGGATTTTTGGGGTGGGATGTTTTTGGGGTGAATTTGGGACATTTTGGGGTTGATTTTTGTCCCTCGCAGGCCATGCAGGAGGATTTGCTGCTGCCGGTGGTGAAGCCGGAGGGGGGAGAGGATTTTGAGGGGGCCACGGTGATTGAACCCCTCAAAGGGTGAGTGGAGAATCCCTAAAAATAAAAACCCAAAAATTCCCCAAATCCCCCTCAAAAAACCCAAAACATCCCTGAAAAAAAAAAAAAAAATGAAAAACACCCAAAACCCCCCACCAAAAAAAAAAAAAAAAAATAGAAAAGACGTGCTCGAAATCACCCAAAAAGCCCTGAAAAACAAAAAAACAAAACAAACCCCCCCCCCAAAGAAAACCCCTCAGAAAATCCCTCAAAATGATCAGAAAAAAACAAACAAAAAAAAAACCCTCTAAAAACCCCTCAAAACATTTGGAAAAAAATCCCAAACAAACCTCTAAAAACCCCTCAAAATTCTCTGAAAAAAAAACCAAAAAACCTCTAAAAACGCTTCAAAAATTCTCCTAAAAAACTTCTAAAAATCCCTTAAAATTCTCCCAAAAAACCCAAAAAACCTCCAAAAATCCCTCAAAATTCTCTGAAAAAAAACCAAAAAAACCTCCAAAAATCCCTCAAAATTCTCCTAAAAAACCTCTAAAAATCCCTTAAAATTCTCCTAAAAAACCCCAAAAAAATCTCCAAAAATCCCTCGAAATTCTCCGAAAAAACCCTGAAAAACCTCTAAAAAAACCCCCAAAAAACCTCCAAAAATTCCTTAAAATTCTCCTAAAAAACCTCTAAAAATCCCTTAAAATTCTCCGAAAAAACCCCGAAAAACCTCTAAAAATAACCCCAAAAAAACCTCCAAAAATCCCTTAAAATTCTCCTAAAAATCCTCTAAAAATCCCTTAAAATTCTCCTAAAAAACCCCAAAAAACCTCCAAAAATCCCTTAAAATTCTCCGAAAAAACCCCGAAAAACCTCCAAAAATCCCTTAAAATTCTCCTAAAAAACCTCTAAAAATCCCTTAAAATTCTCCTAAAAAACCTCTAAAAATCCCTTAAAATTCTCCTAAAAAACCCCAAAAAAACCTCCAAAAATCCCTCGAAATTCTCCGAAAAAACCCCAAAAAACCTCCAAAAAACCCTTAAAATTCTCCTAAAAAACCTCTAAAAATCCCTTAAAATTCTCCGAAAAAACCCCGAAAAACCTCCAAAAATCCCTTAAAATTCTCCGAAAAAACCCCGAAAAACCTCCAAAAATCCCTTAAAATTCTCCTAAAAAACCTCTAAAAATCCCTTAAAATTCTCCTAAAAAACCCCAAAAAAACCTCCAAAAATCCCTCGAAATTGTGCTAAAAATCCCCCAAGGGCCCCGCGGCCCCCACCTGTCCCGAACACCTTTCCAGGTACTACGACGTGCCCATCGCCACTCTGGATTTCTCCTCCCTGTACCCGTCCATCATGATCGCCCACAACCTGTGCTACACCACCCTGCTGCCGCCAGGGGGCGTCCAGAAACACCAGTACGGACTGGGAGGGACTGGGAGGGCACTAAAATGGTACTGGGAGGGACTGGGAGGGACTGGGAGGGCACTAAAATGGTACTGGGAGGGACTGGGAAGGACTGGGAGGGTGTCAAAATGGTACTGGGAGGGACTGGTTTGTACTGGGAGGGTGTCAAAATGGCACTGGGAGGGACTGGGAAGGACTGGAAGGGCACTAAAGTGGCACTGGGAGGGACTGGGGTGAACTGGGAAGGCACGAAAATGGTACTGGGAGGGACTGGTTTGTACTGGGAGGGTGTCAAAATGGTACTGGGAGGGACTGGTTTGTACTGGGAGGGTGTCAAAATGGTACTGGGAGGGACTGGGAGGGTGTCAAAATGGTACTGGGAGGGACTGGGAAGGACTGATTTGTACTGGGAGGGCACCAAAATGGTACTGGGAGGGACTGGGGTGAACTGGGAGGGCACTGGTTTGTACCGGTCTGTATTGGTTTATACTGTCCAGTACTGGTTTATACTGTCCTGTACCGGTTTAGACGAGTCCATACTGGTTTATACCGGTCTGTACTTGTTTATATTATTCTGTACCGGTTTATACCGGTCCATACTGGTTTATACTGGTCCGCACTGGTTTGCCCCACAGGCTGGGCCCCGAGGATTTCATCCGGACCCCCACGGGGCAGCAGTTCGTGACCCCCCAGGTGCGCAGGGGGGTCCTGCCCCGCGTCCTGCAGGGGCTGCTGGCAGCCAGGAGCAGGTGAGGGCCGGGGCTCGGGAGGGCGTTTTGGGGGGAAATCCGGGGATTTGGGGGATTCAGTTCTGGGGGAAATCCGGGGATTTGGGGGAATTCAGTTCTGGGGGAAATCCGGGGATTTGGGGGAATTCAGTTCTGGGGAAATCCGGGGATTTGGGGGATTCAGTTCTGGGGGAAATCCGGGGATTTGGGGGAATTCAGTTCTGGGGGAAATCCGGGGATTTGGGGAATTCAGTTCTGGGGGAAATCCGGGGATTTGGGGGATTCAGTTCTGGGGGGGACCCGGGGATTTGGGGAATTCAGTTCTGGGGGAAATCCGGGGATTTGGGGAATTCAGTTCTGGGGAAATCCGGGGATTTGGGGAATTCAGTTCTGGGGAAATCCGGGGATTTGGGGGAATTCAGTTCTGGGGGAAATCCTGGGATTTGGGGAATTCAGTTCTGGGGGAATCCTGGGATTTGGGGAATTCAGTTCTGGGGGAATCCGGGGATTTGGGGAATTCAGTTCTGGGGGAAATCCGGGGATTTGGGGAATTCAGTTCTGGGGAAATCCGGGGATTTGGGGGAATTCAGTTCTGGGGGAAATCCGGGGATTTGGGGGAATTCAGTTCTGGGGGGGATCCGGGGATTGGGGGAATTCAGTTCTGGGGGAAATCCGGGGATTTGGGGAATTCAGTTCTGGGGGAATCCTGGGATTTGGGGAATTCAGTTCTGGGGGAAATCCGGGGATTTGGGGAATTCAGTTCTGGGGGAATCCTGGGATTTGGGGAATTCAGTTCTGGGGGAAATCCGGGGATTTGGGGAATTCAGTTCTGGGGGGAAATCCGGGGATTTGGGGAATTCAGTTCTGGGGAAATCCGGGGATTTGGGGGAATTCAGTTCTGGGGGAAATCCGGGGATTTGGGGGAATTCAGTTCTGGGGGGAAATCCGGGGATTTGGGGGATTCAGTTCTGGGGGGGATCCGGGGATTTGGGGAATTCAGTTCTGGGGGGGATCCGGGGATTTGGGGGAATTCAGTTCTGGGGGAAATCCGGGGATTTGGGGGAATTCAGTTCTGGGGAAATCCGGGGATTTGGGGAATTCAGTTCTGGGGGGGATCCGGGGATTTGGGGAATTCAGTTCTGGGGAAATCCGGGGATTTGGGGAATTCAGTTCTGGGGGGGATCCGGGGATTTGGGGAATTCAGTTCTGGGGAAATCCGGGGATTTGGGAATTCAGTTCTGGGGGGGATCCGGGGATTTGGGGAATTCAGTTCTGGGGGAAATCCGGGGATTTGGGGGATTCAGTTCTGGGGGAAATCCGGGGATTTGGGGGAATTCAGTTCTGGGGGAATCCTGGGATTTGGGGAATTCAGTTCTGGGGGGGATCCGGGAATTTGGGGGAATTCAGTTCTGGGGGAATCCTGGATTTGGGGAATTCAGTTCTGGGGGAAATCCGGGAATTTGGGGGAATTCAGTTCTGGGGGAATCCTGGGATTTGGGGAATTCAGTTCTGGGGGGGATCCGGGAATTTGGGGGAATTCAGTTCTGGGGGAATCCGGGGATTTGGGGAATTCAGTTCTGGGGGAAATCCGGGGATTTGGGGAATTCAGTTCTGGGGGAATCCTGGGATTTGGGGAATTCAGTTCTGGGGGAAATCCGGGGATTTGGGGAATTCAGTTCTGGGGAATCCGGGGATTTGGGGGAATTCAGTTCTGGGGGGGATCCGGGGATTTGGGGAATTCAGTTCTGGGGGGGATCCGGGATTTGGGGAATTCAGTTCTGGGGGAAATCCGGGGATTTGGGGAATTCAGTTCTGGGGAAATCCGGGGATTTGGGGAATTCAGTTCTGGGGGAAATCCGGGGATTTGGGGGAATTCAGTTCTGGGGGGGATCCGGGGATTGGGGGAATTCAGTTCTGGGGGAAATCCGGGGATTTGGGGAATTCAGTTCTGGGGGAATCCTGGGATTTGGGGAATTCAGTTCTGGGGGAAATCCGGGGTGGGATTTGGGGAATTCAGTTCTGGGGAATCCTGGGATTTGGGGAATTCAGTTCTGGGGGAAATCCGGGGATTTGGGAATTCAGTTCTGGGGGGAAATCCGGGGATTTGGGGAATTCAGTTCTGGGGAAATCCGGGGATTTGGGGGAATTCAGTTCTGGGGAAATCCGGGGATTTGGGGGAATTCAGTTCTGGGGGGGATCCGGGAATTTGGGGGAATTCAGTTCTGGGGGGGATCCGGGATTTGGGGGAATTCAGTTCTGGGGGAAATCCGGGGATTTGGGGGAATTCAGTTCTGGGGGGAAATCCGGGTATTTGGGGAATTCAGTTCTGGGGGGGATCCGGGGATTTGGGGATTCAGTTCTGGGGAAATCCGGGGATTTGGGGAATTCAGTTCTGGGGGGGATCGGGGATTTGGGGAATTCAGTTCTGGGGGAAATCCGGGGATTTGGGGAATTCAGTTCTGGGGGGGATCCGGGGATTTGGGGAATTCAGTTCTGGGGGAAATCCGGGGATTTGGGGAATTCAGTTCTGGGGGGAAATCCTGGGATTTGGGGAATTCAGTTCTGGGGGGAAATCCGGGGATTTGGGGAATTCAGTTCTGGGGGAAATCCGGGATTTGGGGAATTCAGTTCTGGGGGAATCCTGGGATTTGGGGATTCAGTTCTGGGGGAAATCCGGGAATTTGGGGGAATTCAGTTCTGGGGGAATCCTGGGATTTGGGGGAATTCAGTTCTGGGGGAAATCCGGGAATTTGGGGGAATTCAGTTCTGGGGGAAATCCGGGGGGATTTGGGGGAATTCAGTTCTGGGGGAAATCCTGGAATTTGGGGAATTCAGTTCTGGGGGAAATCCGGGGATTTGGGGGAATTCAGTTCTGGGGGAAATCCGGGGATTTGGGGAATTCAGTTCTGGGGGAAATCCTGGAATTTGGGGGAATTCAGTTCTGGGGGAAATCCGGGGATTTGGGGGAATTCAGTTCTGGGGAAATCCGGGGATTTGGGGAATTCAGTTCTGGGGGGGACCCGGGGATTTGGGGAATTCAGTTCTGGGGGAAATCCTGGAATTTGGGGGAATTCAGTTCTGGGGGAAATCCTGAATTTGGGGGAATTCAGTTCTGGGGGAAATCCGGGGATTTGGGGGAATTCAGTTCTGGGGAAATCCGGGGATTTGGGGGCAGTTCTGGGGGATTTGGGGAAATTCCCTGGGGGAATTTGGGGGCAGTTCTGGGGGGTTTGGGGAAATTCCCTGGGGGAATTTGGGGGCAGTTCTGGGGGATTTGGGGAAATTCCCTGGGGAATTTGGGGGCAGTTCTGGGGGGTTTTGGGGAAATTCCCTGGGGGAATTTGGGGGCAGTTCTGGGGGGTTTGGGGAAATTCCCTGGGGAATTTGGGGGCAGTTCTGGGGGATTTGGGGAAATTCCCTGGGGGAATTTGGGGGCAGTTCTGGGGGGTTTGGGGAAATTCCCTGGGGGAATTTGGGGCAGTTCTGGGGGATTTGGGGAAATTCCCTGGGGAATTTGGGGGCAGTTCTGGGGGATTTGGGGAAATTCCCTGGGGGAATTTGGGGGCAGTTCTGGGGGGTTTGGGGAAATTCCCTGGGGGGAATTTGGGGGCAGTTCTGGGGGATTTGGGGAAATTCCCTGGGGGAATTTGGGGGCAGTTCTGGGGGGTTTTGGGGAAATTCCCTGGGGGAATTTGGGGGCAGTTCTGGGGGGTTTGGGGAAATTCCCTGGGGGAATTTGGGGGCAGTTCTGGGGGATTTGGGGAAATTCCCTGGGGGAATTTGGGGGCAGTTCTGGGGGGTTTGGGGAAATTCCCTGGGGGGAATTTGGGGGCAGTTCTGGGGGATTTGGGGAAATTCCCTGGGGGAATTTGGGGGCAGTTCTGGGGGGTTTGGGGAAATTCCCTGGGGGAATTTGGGGGCAGTTCTGGGGGATTTGGGGAAATTCCCTGGGGGGAATTTGGGGGCAGTTCTGGGGGATTTGGGGAAATTCCCTGGGGGGAATTTGGGGGCAGTTCTGGGGGATTTGGGGAAATTCCCTGGGGGAATTTGGGGGCAGTTCTGGGGGATTTGGGGAAATTCCCTGGGGGAATTTGGGGGCAGTTCTGGGGGATTTGGTGAAGGCGGCTCTGGCCAAGGAGCGGGACCCGAAATGGAATTTGGGTGAATTCTTGGCCGTTTCCACTGGGATTTTTTGGGGATTTCCGTGGGGATTTTTGTCCAGCTGAGCTCAGGTGTGCCCAGGTGAGCTCACCTGCAGGTCCTGGCAGGGTGAAGGCGGCTCTGGCCGAGGAGCAGGACCCCGAGCGGCGCCAGGTGCTGGACGGGCGGCAGCTGGCACTGAAGGTCAGCGCCAATTCCGTGTACGGCTTCACCGGGGCGCAGGCCGGGAAACTGCCCTGCCTGGAGATCTCACAGGTACAGTAACACACCTGGGCACAGGTAACGCACACCTGGGGACAGGTAACGCACACCTGGGGACAGGTAACACACACCTGGGGACAGGTAGCACACACCTGGGGACACTTGGGCACAGGTAATGCACACCTGGGGACAGGTAACACACACCTGGGGACAGGTAGCACACACCTGGGGACACTTGGGCACAGGTAACAAACACCTGGGGACAGGTAACGCACACCTGGGGACAGGTAGCACACACCTGGGGACACTTGGGCACAGGTAACAAACACCTGGGGACAGGTAACACACACCTGGGGACAGGTAGCACACACCTGGGGACACGTGGGCACAGGTAACAAACACCTGGGGACAGGTAACACACACCTGGGGACACCTGGGGATGGGTAACACACCTGGGGAGAGGTGACACACATCTGGGGACAGGTGACACACATCTGGGGACAGGTAACACACACCTGGGGATGGGTAACACACACCTGGGGATGGGTAACACACCTGGGGAGAGGTGACACACATCTGGGGACAGGTAACACACACCTGGGGACGGGTAACGCACGCCTGGGCACAGGCTACACACACCTGGGGACGGGTTACACACACCTGCGCACAGGTAACACACACCTGTGTGTCTCACCTGTGGTCTCACCTGTGCCCTGCAGAGCGTCACCGGCTTCGGGCGCCAGATGATCGAGAGGACGAAGCAGCTGGTAGAGAGCAAGTACCCGGATGTACAGGTGAGCACACCTGGGAGCACCTGGGATAGACCTGGGCACAGCCGGGGGGACTGGGACACACCTGAGAAACGCCCGGGCACAGCTGGGACACACCTGGGGCACAGCTGGGAAACACCTGGGGGTATTTAATGGGGTTTTTGGGGAACTTGTTGGGGTTTTGGGGGTTCCTGACCCCGATTTCGGGGTGCCAGGTGGTGTTCGGGGACACGGACTCGGTGATGTCACCTGGGCGGCCATTTTGGGATATTTCAATGGGATTTTGGGATATTTCAATGGGATTTTGGGATAGGATTTTGGGATATTTCAGTGGGGTTTTGGGATATTTCAGTGGGATTTTGGGATATTTCAATGGGATTTTGGGATATTTCAATGGGATTTTGGGATAATTCAAAGGGATTTTGGGATATTTCAATGGGATTTTGGGATAATTCAAAGGGATTTTGGGATATTTCAATGGGATTTTGGGATATTTCAGTGGGATTTTGGGATAATTCAAAGGGATTTTGGGATATTTCAATGGGATTTTGGGATAATTCAATGGGATTTTGGGATATTTCAGTGGGATTTTGGGATATTTCAATGGGGTTTTTGACATTTTCGGGGTGGTTTGGGGGGTTTTTTGGGGTTGCTGACCCCGTTTTTGGGGTGCCAGGTGGTGTACGGGGACACGGACTCGGTGATGTCACCTGGGCGGCCATTTTGGGATATTTCAATGGGATTTTGGGATATTTCAGTGGGGTTTTGGGATATTTCAGTGGGGTTTTGGGATATTTCAATGGGATTTTGGGATATTTCAGTGGGGTTTTGGGATATTTCAGTGGGATTTTGGGATATTTCAGTGGGATTTTGGGATATTTCAGTGGGGTTTTGGGATATTTCAATGGGGTTTTTGACATTTTCGGGGTGGTTTGGGGGGTTTTTCGGGGTGCTGATCCCGTTTTTGGGGGTGCTGACCCCGTTTTTGGGGTGCCAGGTGGTGTACGGGGACACGGACTCGGTGATGTCACCTGGGCGGCCATTTTGGGATATTTCAGTGGGATTTTGGGATATTTCAATGGGGTTTGGGATATTTCAATGGGGTTTTGGGATATTTCAATGGGATTTTGGGATATTTCAATGGGATTTTGGGATATTTCAATGGGATTTTGGGATATTTCAGTGGGGTTTTGGGATATTTCAGTGGGATTTTGGGATATTTCAATGGGGTTTTGGGATATTTCAATGGGATTTGGGATATTTCAATGGGATTTTGGGATATTTCAGTGGGGTTTTGGGATATTCCAATGGGGTTTTGGGATATTTCAGTGGGATTTTGGGATATTTCAGTGGGGTTTTGGGATATTTCAGTGGGGTTTTGGGATAATTCAAAGGGATTTTGGGATATTTCAGTGGGGTTTTGGGATATTTCAATGGGATTTTGGGATATTTCAATGGGATTTTGGGATATTTCAGTGGGGTTTTGGGATATTTCAATGGGATTTTGGGATATTTCAATGGGATTTTGGGATATTTCAATGGGATTTTGGGATATTTCAGTGGGGTTTTGGGATATTTCAATGGGGTTTTTGACATTTTCGGGGTGGTTTGGGGGGTTTTTCGGGGTGCTGATCCCGTTTTTGGGGGTGCTGACCCCGTTTTTGGGGTGCCAGGTGGTGTACGGGGACACGGACTCGGTGATGTCACCTGGGCGGCCATTTTGGGATATTTCAGTGGGATTTTGGGATATTTCAATGGGGTTTGGGATATTTCAATGGGGTTTTGGGATATTTCAATGGGATTTTGGGATATTTCAATGGGATTTTGGGATATTTCAATGGGATTTTGGGATATTTCAGTGGGGTTTTGGGATATTTCAGTGGGATTTTGGGATATTTCAATGGGGTTTTGGGATATTTCAATGGGATTTGGGATATTTCAATGGGATTTTGGGATATTTCAGTGGGGTTTTGGGATATTCCAATGGGGTTTTGGGATATTTCAGTGGGATTTTGGGATATTTCAGTGGGGTTTTGGGATATTTCAGTGGGGTTTTGGGATAATTCAAAGGGATTTTGGGATATTTCAGTGGGGTTTTGGGATATTTCAATGGGATTTTGGGATATTTCAATGGGATTTTGGGATATTTCAGTGGGGTTTTGGGATATTTCAATGGGATTTTGGGATATTTCAATGGGATTTTGGGATATTTCAATGGGATTTTGGGATATTTCAGTGGGGTTTTGGGATATTTCAATGGGATTTTGGGATATTTCAATGGGATTTTGGGATATTTCAATGGGATTTTGGGATATTTCAGTGGGGTTTTGGGATATTTCAATGGGGTTTTTGACATTTTCGGGGTGGTTTGGGGGGTTTTTCGGGGTGCTGATCCCGTTTTTGGGGGTGCTGACCCCGTTTTTGGGGTGCCAGGTGGTGTACGGGGACACGGACTCGGTGATGTCACCTGGGCGGCCATTTTGGGATATTTCAGTGGGATTTTGGGATATTTCAATGGGGTTTGGGATATTTCAATGGGGTTTTGGGATATTTCAATGGGATTTTGGGATATTTCAATGGGATTTTGGGATATTTCAATGGGATTTTGGGATATTTCAGTGGGGTTTTGGGATATTTCAGTGGGATTTTGGGATATTTCAATGGGGTTTTGGGATATTTCAATGGGATTTGGGATATTTCAATGGGATTTTGGGATATTTCAGTGGGGTTTTGGGATATTCCAATGGGGTTTTGGGATATTTCAGTGGGATTTTGGGATATTTCAGTGGGGTTTTGGGATATTTCAGTGGGGTTTTGGGATAATTCAAAGGGATTTTGGGATATTTCAGTGGGGTTTTGGGATATTTCAATGGGATTTTGGGATATTTCAATGGGATTTTGGGATATTTCAGTGGGGTTTTGGGATATTTCAATGGGATTTTGGGATATTTCAATGGGATTTTGGGATATTTCAATGGGATTTTGGGATATTTCAGTGGGGTTTTGGGATATTTCAATGGGGTTTTTGACATTTTCGGGGTGGTTTGGGGGGTTTTTGGGGTTGCTGACCCCGTTTTTGGGGTGCCAGGTGGTGTTCGGGGACACGGACTCGGTGATGTCACCTGGGCGGCCATTTTGGGATATTTCAATGGGATTTTGGGATATTTCAGTGGGATTTTGGGATAATTCAAAGGGATTTTGGGATATTTCAATGGGATTTTGGGATATTTCAGTGGGGTTTTGGGATATTTCAGTGGGATTTTGGGATAATTCAAAGGGATTTTGGGATATTTCAATGGGATTTTGGGATATTTCAATGGGGTTTGGGATATTTCAATGGGATTTTGGGATAATTCAAAGGGATTTTGGGATAATTCAAAGGGATTTTGGGATATTTCAATGGGATTTTGGGATATTTCAATGGGATTTTGGGATATTTCAATGGGATTTTGGGATATTTCAGTGGGGTTTTGGGATATTTCAATGGGATTTTGGGATATTTCAATGGGATTTTGGGATATTTCAATGGGATTTTGGGATATTTCAGTGGGGTTTTGGGATATTTCAGTGGGGTTTTGGGATATTTCAATGGGATTTTGGGATAATTCAAAGGGATTTTGGGATATTTCAATGGGATTTTGGGATATTTCAGTGGGATTTTGGGATATTTCAGTGGGGTTTTGGGATATTTCAATGGGGTTTTTGACATTTTCGGGGTGGTTTGGGGGGTTTTTCGGGGTGCTGATCCCGTTTTTGGGGGTGCTGACCCCGTTTTTGGGGTGCCAGGTGGTGTACGGGGACACGGACTCGGTGATGTCACCTGGGCGGCCATTTTGGGATATTTCAGTGGGATTTTGGGATATTTCAGTGGGGTTTTGGGATATTTCAATGGGATTTTGGGATATTTCAGTGGGATTTTGGGATATTTCAGTGGGATTTTGGGATATTTCAATGGGATTTTGGGATATTTCAATGGGATTTTGGGATATTTCAGTGGGGTTTTGGGATATTTCAATGGGATTTTGGGATATTTCAGTGGGGTTTTGGGATATTTCAATGGGATTTTGGTATATTTCAGTGGGGTTTTGGGATATTTCAATGGGGTTTTTGACATTTTCGGGGTGGTTTGGGGGGTTTTTCGGGGTGCTGATCCCGTTTTTGGGGTTGCTGACCCCGTTTTTGGGGTGCCAGGTGGTGTACGGGGACACGGACTCGGTGATGTCACCTGGGCGGCCATTTTGGGATATTTCAATGGGGTTTTGGGATATTTCAGTGGGGTTTTGGGATATTTCAGTGGGGTTTTGGGATATTTCAATGGGATTTTGGGATATTTCAGTGGGGTTTTGGGATATTTCAGTGGGATTTTGGGATATTTCAATGGGGTTTTGGGATATTTCAATGGGATTTTGGGATATTTCAATGGGATTTGGGGATATTTCAATGGGGTTTGGGATATTTCAATGGGATTTTGGGATATTTCAATGGGATTTTGGGATATTTCAGTGGGATTTTGGGATATTTCAGTGGGATTTTGGGATATTTCAATGGGATTTTGGGATATTTCAATGGGATTTTGGGATATTTCAATGGGGTTTGGGATATTTCAATGGGATTTTGGGATAATTCAAAGGGATTTTGGGATATTTCAATGGGATTTTGGGATATTTCAATGGGATTTTGGGATAATTCAAAGGGATTTTGGGATAATTCAAAGGGATTTTGGGATATTTCAATGGGATTTTGGGATAATTCAAAGGGATTTTGGGATAATTCAAAGGGATTTTGGGATATTTCAATGGGATTTTGGGATATTTCAATGGGATTTTGGGATATTTCAATGGGATTTTGGGATATTTCAATGGGATTTTGGGATATTTCAGTGGGGTTTGGGATATTTCAATGGGATTTTGGGATATTTCAGTGGGGTTTTGGGATATTTCAGTGGGGTTTTGGGATAATTCAAAGGGATTTTGGGATATTTCAGTGGGATTTTGGGATATTTCAGTGGGGTTTTGGGATATTTCAATGGGATTTTGGGATATTTCAGTGGGGTTTTGGGATATTTCAATGGGGTTTTGGGATATTTCAGTGGGATTTTGGGATAATTCAAAGGGATTTTGGGATATTTCAGTGGGGTTTTGGGATATTTCAGTGGGGTTTTGGGATATTTCAGTGGGATTTTGGGATATTTCAATGGGGTTTTGGGATATTTCAGTGGGATTTTGGGATATTTCAATGGGATTTTGGGATATTTCAGTGGGATTTTGGGATATTTCAGTGGGGTTTTGGGATATTTCAGTGGGGTTTTGGGATATTTCAGTGGGATTTTGGGATATTTCAGTGGGGTTTTGGGATATTTCAGTGGGGTTTTGGGATATTTCAGTGGGATTTTGGGATATTTCAGTGGGATTTTGGGATATTTCAGTGGGATTTTGGGATATTTCAGTGGGGTTTTGGGATATTTCAGTGGGGTTTTGGGATATTTCAATGGGATTTTGGGATAATTCAAAGGGATTTTGGGATATTTCAGTGGGATTTTGGGATATTTCAGTGGGGTTTTGGGATATTTCAATGGGGTTTTTGACATTTTCGGGGTGGTTTGGGGGGTTTTTCGGGGTGCTGATCCCGTTTTTGGGGTTGCTGACCCCGTTTTTGGGGTGCCAGGTGGTGTTCGGGGACACGGACTCGGTGATGTCACCTGGGCGGCCATTTTGGGATATTTCAGTGGGATTTTGGGATATTTCAGTGGGATTTTGGGATATTTCAGTGGGATTTTGGGATATTTCAATGGGATTTTGGGATATTTCAGTGGGGTTTTGGGATATTTCAATGGGATTTTGGGATATTTCAGTGGGGTTTTGGGATATTTCAATGGGATTTTGGGATATTTCAGTGGGGTTTTGGGATATTTCAATGGGGTTTTTGACATTTTCGGGGTGGTTTGGGGGGTTTTTGGGGTTGCTGACCCCGTTTTTGGGGTGCCAGGTGGTGTTCGGGGACACGGACTCGGTGATGTCACCTGGGCGGCCATTTTGGGATATTTCAATGGGATTTTGGGATATTTCAGTGGGATTTTGGGATATTTCAGTGGGATTTTGGGATATTTCAATGGGATTTTGGGATATTTCAGTGGGGTTTTGGGATATTTCAATGGGATTTTGGGATATTTCAGTGGGGTTTTGGGATAATTCAAAGGGATTTTGGGATATTTCAATGGGATTTTGGGATATTTCAATGGGATTTTGGGATAATTCAAAGGGATTTTGGGATATTTCAATGGGATTTTGGGATATTTCAATGGGATTTTGGGATATTTCAGTGGGGTTTTGGGATATTTCAGTGGGATTTTGGGATATTTCAATGGGGTTTTGGGATATTTCAATGGGGTTTTGGGATATTTCAGTGGGGTTTTGGGATATTTCAATGGGATTTTGGGATATTTCAATGGGATTTTGGGATATTTCAATGGGATTTTGGGATATTTCAATGGGATTTTGGGATATTTCAGTGGGGTTTTGGGATATTTCAATGGGATTTTGGGATATTTCAATGGGGTTTTGGGATATTTCAATGGGATTTTGGGATATTTCAATGGGGTTTTGGGATATTTCAGTGGGATTTTGGGATATTTCAATGGGATTTTGGGATATTTCAGTGGGGTTTTGGGATATTTCAGTGGGATTTTGGGATATTTCAGTGGGGTTTTGGGATATTTCAATGGGGTTTTGGGATATTTCAATGGGATTTTGGGATATTTCAATGGGATTTTGGGATATTTCAATGGGGTTTTGGGATATTTCAATGGGATTTTGGGATATTTCAATGGGATTTTGGGATATTTCAGTGGGGTTTTGGGATATTTCAATGGGGTTTTTGACATTTTCGGGGTGGTTTGGGGGGTTTTTCGGGGTGCTGATCCCGTTTTTGGGGGTGCTGACCCCGTTTTTGGGGTGCCAGGTGGTGTACGGGGACACGGACTCGGTGATGTGCCGCCTGAGCGTGCCCTCGGTGGCCGAGGCGGCCGCGCTCGGACGTGAAGTGGCCACCTGGGTGTCCGGCCACTTCCCCTCCCCCATCCGGCTGGAGTTCGAGAAGGTGAGACCCCAAAATTTGGGGGGAGGGGGGTCCCAAATATTTCGGAAGGGGGAGGGAGTGGGGGGTGGGGCGGGGTGTCCCAAAATCCCTTGGGGGGAATTTTGTTGGTAAATTTGGAGGTGTTTTTTACGGGGGGGGAGGGGATTTGGTTTTTTTGTTTGGTTTTTTTTTTTTTTTTTTTTTTTTTTTTTTTTTTTGGTAGTTCCCAAATCCTGGAAAGTTTCCAGATTTGGGGGAAGGGGTCCCAAAAAATTTGGGGAGGGGGTCCCAAAAAAATCTGGGGAGGTGTCTTGAATCCCCTGGGGGGAAGCTTTGGAGTTTTTGGGGATAAATTTTCAGTTTTTTAGGGGGGATTTTGGGGGTTTTGTTGGTTTTTTTTTTTTTTTGGGTGGTCCTCAAATCCTAGGGAACGTCCCCAATTTTTGGTGGGAGGGGTCCCAAAAATTTGGGGAGGGGTCCTGAAATCCCTTGAGGGTGGAATTTTTGGGGGGTAAATTTGGAGGTTTGTTGAGAAATTTTTTGGGGGTAAATTTGGGGGGTTTTTTTCTGGGGGTTGGTTCACAAATGCTGGAGAGTCCCCCAAAATTTGGGGAGGGGTCCCAAAATCGCTGGAGGGGGCGGGGGAGGGGTGGTCCTAAAGATCCAGATAGGTAAAAATGGGGAAAGAATTTCTTTAAAAAGGGGGGGAAAAAATCTAAAAAATGGGGAAAAAAATCTAAAAAATGGGGAAAAAAAAATCTAAAAAATGGGGAAAAAATCTAAAAAGTGGGGAAAAAAAATCTAAAAAATGGGGAAAGAATTTCTTAAAAAATGGGGAAAGAATTTCTTTAAAAAGAGGAGAAAAATATCTAAAAAATGGGGAAAAAAATCTAAAAAATGGGGAAAAAAAAAAATCTAAAAAATGGGGAAAAAATCTAAAAAGTGGGGAAAAAAAATCTAAAAAATGGGGAAAGAATTTCTTAAAAAATGGGGAAAGAATTTCTTTAAAAAGAGGGGAAAAATATCTAAAAAATGGGGAAAAAATCTAAAAAATGGGGAAAGAATTTCTTAAAAAATGGGGAAAGAATTTCTTTAAAAAGAGGGGAAAAATATCTAAAAAATGGGGGAAAAATCTAAAAAATGGGGAAAGAATTTCTTTAAAAAGAGGGGGAAAATATCTAAAAAATGGGGAAAAAAATCTAAAAAATGGGGAAAGAATTTCTTAAAAAATGGGGAAAGAATTTCTTTAAAAAGGGGGAAGAATTTCTTAAAAAATGGGAAAAAAATCTAAAAAAATGGGGGACGAAAAAGCTAAAAATGGGGTGAAAGTTGATAAAAATTAACTAAAAATAGCTAAAAAAATACCTGAAAATGGGGGGAAATAGCTAAAAAATAGCCAAAAAATGAGCTAAAAACAGCTAAAAATGGTAAAAAAATACCTTTAAAATGGGAGAAAAATGGGGGAAAATAGCTAAAAATAGCTTTAAAATGGGGGAAATTGGTGAAAAATGAGCAACAGAGGATCTCAGGTGTGCTCCTCCCCCCTCTCAGGTGTGCTTCCCCCCCCCCAGGTGTGCTGTCCCTCCCCCAGGTGTGCTCCCCCCCCCCAGGTGTGCTGTCCCTCCCTCAGGTGTGCTGTCCCTCCCCCAGGTGTGCTCCCCCCCCCCCAGGTGTGCTGTCCCTCCCCCAGGTGTACTGCCCTCTCTCAGGTGTGCTCCCCCCCACTCAGGTGTCCTCCCCCTCTGTCTCAGGTGTGCTGTCCCTCCCCAGGTGTGCTCCCCCTCTCTCTCAGGTGTATCTACCCTCACCCAGGTGTGCTCCCCCCTCTCTCAGGTGTACCTACCCTCACCCAGGTGTGCTCCCCCCTCTCTCAGGTGTACCTACCCTCACCCAGGTGTGCTCCCCCCTCTCTCAGGTGTACTCCCCCTGTCTCTCAGGTGTGCTCCCCCCTCTCCCAGGTGTACCTGCCCTCACCCAGGTGTGCTCCCCCCTCTCTCAGGTGTACTCCCCCTGTCTCTCAGGTGTGCTCCCCCCTCTCCCAGGTGTACCTGCCCTCACCCAGGTGTGCTCCCCCCTCTCTCAGGTGTGCTCCCCCCTCTCTCAGGTGTACTCCCCCTGTCTCTCAGGTGTGCTCCCCCCTCTCCCAGGTGTACCTACCCTCACCCAGGTGTACTCCCCCTGTCTCTCAGGTGCGCTCCCCGTGTCCCTCAGGTGTGCTCTCCCTGTCCCTCAGGTGTACCTACCCTCACCCAGGTGTGCTCCCCCCTCCCCCAGGTGTACCTGCCCTCACCCAGGTGTGCTCCCCCCTCCCCCAGGTGTACCTGCCCTCACCCAGGTGTGCTCCCCCCTCCCCCAGGTGTACCTGCCCTACCTGCTGATCAGCAAGAAGCGTTACGCCGGCCTCTGCTTCCCGGGGGGCTCCGGGGGTGACCCCAAGCTGGACTGCAAGGGGCTGGAGGCTGTCAGGAGGGACAACTGTCCCCTGGCTGCCAACCTGGTGACAGCCTGCCTCAGGAGGATCCTGCTGCACAGGTGAGGGGGAAATGGGGGGAAAATGGGGGAAAATGGGGGAAAATGGGGAAAAAGCGGGGAAAAAATGGGGAAAAATGGGGGGAAAATGGGGACTGAGTGACCCAAGGTGGGACAATTGTCACCTGGCTGCCAACCTGGTGACAGCCTGCCTCAGGAGGATCCTGCTGCACAGGTGAGGGGGAAATGGGGGGAAAATGGGGAAAAAT
>NW_026912076.1:0-12500 GCF_963662255.1 Cinclus cinclus
TTTGGGATATTTCGGTTTTCTGTCAGTTTGGTGACACCGGGGCTGTTTTGGGGTAAAAATCGGAGTTTTTGGGGTTCCCTTTTCGCCCCCGCAGAGGTGGAGCAGGGGATGGGGGTGCTGAACAGCGGGGTCGTGTCGGGGTTTGGGATATTTTGGGATATTTCGGGATATTTTGGGATATTTTGAGATATTTTGGGATATTTCGGTTTTCTGTCAGTTTGGTGACACCGGGGCTGTTTTGGGGTAAAAATCTGAGTTTTTGGGGTTCCCTTTTCGCCCCCGCAGAGGTGGAGCAGGGGATGGGGGTGCTGAACAGCGGGGTCGTGTCGGGGTTTGGGATATTTTGGGATATTTCGGGATATTTTGGGATATTTTGAGATATTTTGGGATATTTCGGTTTTCTGTCAGTTTGGTGACACCGGGGCTGTTTTGGGGTAAAAATCTGAGTTTTTGGGGTTCCCTTTTCGCCCCCGCAGAGGTGGAGCAGGGGATGGGGGTGCTGAACAGCGGGGTCGTGTACGCCCTCTGGGATTACAGCGCCGAATTTGGGGACGAGCTCTCGTTCCGGGAGGGGGAACCGGTGACCGTTCTGCGCCGGGAGCCCCCCGAGGAGCTGGAGTGGTGGTGGGGGTCCCTCTATGGCCACGAGGGATACGTCCCCCGCAACTATTTTGGGGTGAGGAGGGGTCTTGAGGGTCGGGGAGGGGGTCCCAGGGGTCTCCTGTGGGGTTTGGGGATTTTGGGGAGGGGTCCTATAGGGGATAAATCCATAGGGGAGGGGTCCTGTAGGGATATTTTGGCTCCTGCTCTTTTGGGGTGGGGGTCCCACAGCCCCAGAGGGGTCCCACAGCCCCCAAATCCTTTTGGGTTGGGGTCCCAGGGGTCTCCTGTGGGGTCTGGGGATTTTGGGGTGGGGGTCCCACAGCTCCAGGGGGTCCCACAGCCCCCAAATCATTTTGGGTTGGGGTCCCAGGGGTCTCCTGTGGGGTCTGGGGATTTTGGGGTGGGGGTCCCACAGCCCCAGAGGGGTCCCACAGCCCCCAAATCCTTTTGGGTTGGGGTCCCAGGGGTCTCCTGTGGGGTCTGGGGATTTTGGGGTGGGGGTCCCACAGCCCCAGAGGGGTCCCACAGCCCCAGAGGGGTCCCACAGCCCCCAAATCCTTTTGGGTTGGGGTCCCAGGGGTCTCCTGTGGGGTCTGGGGATTTTGGGGAGGGGTCCTATAGGGGATAAATCCATAGGGGAGGGGTCCTGTAGGGATATTTTGGCTCCTGCTCTTTTGGGGTGGGGGTCCCACAGCCCCAGGGGGGTCCCACCTCTCCCAAATCCTTTTGGGTTGGGGTCCCAGGGGTCTCCTGTGGGGTCTGGGGATTTTGGGGAGGGGTCCTATAAGGGATAAATCCATAGGGGAGGGGTCCTGTAGGGATATTTTGGCTCCTGCTCTTTTGGGGTGGGGGTCCCACAGCTCCAGGGGGTCCCACAGCCCCCAAATCCTTTGGGTTGGGGTCCCAGGGGTCTCCTGTGGGGTCTGGGGATTTTGGGGTGGGGGTCCCACAGCTCCAGGGGGTCCCACAGCCCCCAAATCCTTTTGGGTTGGGGTCCCAGGGGTCTCCTGTGGGGTCTGGGGATTTTGGGGTGGGGGTCCCACAGCCCCAGAGGGGTCCCACAGCCCCAGAGGGGTCCCACAGCCCCCAAATCCTTTTGGGTTGGGGTCCCAGGGGTCTCCTGTAGGATCTGGGAATTTTGGGGTGGGGGTCCCACAGCCCCAGGGGGGTCCCACAGCCCCCAAATCCTTTTGGGTTGGGGTCCCAGGGGTCTCCTGTGGGGTCTGGGGATTTTGGGGTGGGGGTCCCACAGCCCCCTCATTTTTGGGGGGGGGTTGGGATTTTTTTGGGAGGGGGTCTCAGCCCCTCCCTTTTAGGGTGAAATTTTGGGATTTTTTTGGGTTTTTTTTGGGGTGGGGGTCTCACCCCTCCCCTCCCTTTTAGGGTGAAATTTTGGGATTTTTTTGGTTTTGTTTTTTTTTTTGGGGTGGGGGTCTCACCCCTCCCCTCCCTTTTAGGGTGAAATTTTGTGATTTTTTTGGTTTTTTTTTTTGGGTGGGGGTCTCATTTCCCCTTTTCTCCCCCAGCTCTTCCCAAGGGTGCGACCACAGAAGAAAAAAATCTGAGGGAGGGGCGAGGAGGGGGCGTCCTGGACCCCTCCCCCCAAATTTCGGGCTCAGCTCCTTTGTTTTCCCCTCCCCCACCCGTGGTGTCCCTGTCCTTTAATTTTGGGATTTTTTGGGAATTAAAAAAATAAATAAATAAAAATTCTTTTGGATGCTCCAGGTTGGTTTTTTTTTTTTTTTTTTTGGTTTTTTGGTTTTTTTTTTTTTGTTTTTTTTTTTTTGGGGAGGGGGTTGGGGGGTGGGGGGGGTGGGATGTGGTGACAAATTTGGGGACGCACAAAGAGTGACCCAAGGTGGTACCGAAATAAATTTTATTTCTTTTATTGTCAAGGGAACGTTTTCCTGTTCCTCCCCGGCCCCCACCTGAAAAAAAAAAAAAATAAAAAAAAAAAAAAAAAAATAAAAAAAAAAATCCTTCCCTGAACCCAAAAAAAATCCAGCTGGGAATGTGGGGAGGGGTCCTGGAAGGGTCCTGGGGGAATTTTGGGGGGTCCTGGGGGTATTTGGGGAGGTCCTGGAAGGTCCTGAAGGGATCTGGGGGGTCCTGGGGGAATTTTGGGAGGTCCTGAGGGAATTTGGGGGAGGTCCTGGAAGGTCCTGGGGGAATTTTGGGGGGTCCTGGGGGTATTTGGGGAGGTCCTGGAAGGTCCTGGGGGAATTTTGGGGGGTCCTGGGGGAATTTTGGGGGGTCCTGGAAGGTCCTGGGGGAATTTTGGGGGGTCCTGAGGGAATTTTGGGGGGTCCTGGGGGAATTTTTGGGGGTCCCCGGGGTATTTGGGGAGGTCCTGGAAGGTCCTGGGGGAATTTTGGGGGGTCCTGGAAGGTCCTGAGGGAATTCTGGGGGGTCCCGGGGGTATTTGGGGAGGTCCTGGGGGGGATTCAGGAAGGTCCTGGAGGATCCTGGGGGGATCCAGGGTGGTCGTGGGGGGATCTGAGACGGTTCTGGAAGGTTCTGGAAGGTTCCAGGAGGTTCCGGGATGACTCTGGAAGGTTCTGGAAGGTTCCAGGATGACTCTGGAAGGTTCCAGAAGGTCGTTCCCTACTTGCCGGCGATCAGGGGGTTCCTCAGGACCACGATGACCGAGTGTGGGATGGATCTGGGGGGTTCTGGAAGGTTCTGGGATGGTTCCGGGATGGTTCCAGGAGGTTCCAGGATGACTCTGGAAGGTTCCGGAAGGTTCCAGGATGACTCTGGAAGGTTCCAGAAGGTCGTTCCCTACTTGCCGGCGATCAGGGGGTTCCTCAGGACCACGATGACCGAGTGTGGGATGGATCTGGGGGGTTCTGGAAGGTTCTTGGATGGTTCTGGAAGGTTCTGGGATGGTTCCAGGAGGTTCCGGGATGGTTCCAGGAGGTTCTGGAAGGTTCCAGAAGGTCGTTCCCTACTTGCCGGCGATCAGGGGGTTCCTCAGGACCACGATGACCGAGTGTGGGATGGATCTGGGGGGTTCTGGAAGGTTCCAGGAGGTTCTGGAAGGTTCCAGGAGGTTCCAGGATGACTCTGGAAGGTTCCAGGAGGTTCTGGGATGGTTCCGGAAGGTTCTTGGATGGTTCTGGAAGGTTCTGGGATGGTTCCAGGAGGTTCTGGAAGGTTCTGGAAGGTTCTGGGATGGTTCCGGAAGGTTCTTGGATGGTTCTGGAAGGTTCTGGGATGGTTCCAGGAGGTTCCGGGATGGTTCCAGGAGGTTCTGGAAGGTTCTGGGATGGTTCCAGGATGGTTCCAGGAGGTTCTGGAAGGTTCTGGGATGGTTCCAGGAGGTTCCAGGATGACTCTGGAAGGTTCCAGAAGGTCGTTCCCTACTTGCCGGCGATCAGGGGGTTCCTCAGGACCACGATGACCGAGTGTGGGATGGATCTGGGGGGTTCTGGAAGGTTCTGGGATGGTTCCGGGATGGTTCCAGGAGGTTCCAGGATGACTCTGGAAGGTTCCGGAAGGTTCCAGGATGACTCTGGAAGGTTCCAGAAGGTCGTTCCCTACTTGCCGGCGATCAGGGGGTTCCTCAGGACCACGATGACCGAGTGTGGGATGGATCTGGGGGGTTCTGGAAGGTTCCAGGAGGTTCTGGAAGGTTCCAGGAGGTTCCAGGATGACTCTGGAAGGTTCCAGGAGGTTCTGGGATGGTTCCGGAAAGTTCTTGGATGGTTCTGGAAGGTTCTGGGATGGTTCCAGGAGGTTCTGGAAGGTTCTGGGATGGTTCCAGGAGGTTCCGGGATGGTTCCAGGAGGTTCTGGAAGGTTCTGGGATGGTTCCAGGAGGTTCCAGGATGACTCTGGAAGGTTCCAGAAGGTCGTTCCCTACTTGCCGGCGATCAGGGGGTTCCTCAGGACCACGATGACCGAGTGTGGGATGGATCTGGGGGGTTCTGGAAGGTTCTGGGATGGTTCCAGGAGGTTCCGGGATGGTTCCAGGAGGTTCTGGAAGGTTCCAGAAGGTCGTTCCCTACTTGCCGGCGATCAGGGGGTTCCTCAGGACCACGATGACCGAGTGTGGGATGGATCTGGGGGGTTCTGGAAGGTTCTGGGATGGTTCCGGGATGGTTCCAGGAGGTTCCAGGATGACTCTGGAAGGTTCCGGAAGGTTCCAGGATGACTCTGGAAGGTTCCAGAAGGTCGTTCCCTACTTGCCGGCGATCAGGGGGTTCCTCAGGACCACGATGACCGAGTGTGGGATGGATCTGGGGGGTTCTGGAAGGTTCCAGGAGGTTCTGGAAGGTTCCAGGAGGTTCCAGGATGACTCTGGAAGGTTCCAGGAGGTTCTGGGATGGTTCCGGAAAGTTCTTGGATGGTTCTGGAAGGTTCTGGGATGGTTCCAGGAGGTTCTGGAAGGTTCTGGGATGGTTCCAGGAGGTTCCGGGATGGTTCCAGGAGGTTCTGGAAGGTTCTGGGATGGTTCCAGGAGGTTCCAGGATGACTCTGGAAGGTTCCAGAAGGTCGTTCCCTACTTGCCGGCGATCAGGGGGTTCCTCAGGACCACGATGACCGAGTGTGGGATGGATCTGGGGGGTTCTGGAAGGTTCTGGGATGGTTCCAGGAGGTTCCGGGATGGTTCCAGGAGGTTCTGGAAGGTTCCAGAAGGTCGTTCCCTACTTGCCGGCGATCAGGGGGTTCCTCAGGACCACGATGACCGAGTCCCCGCGCAGGAACATCTTGGAGATGTAGCGATCCTTGTTGACGGGTTTGGATTTCTTCTTGCCTTTGCCGCTCTTGGGCACCTCGGTCCACATCTCCTTGACGTTCTCCAGCACCATGTTACAGTGCCTGGGGGGGGGAAATGGGATTTTGGGGGGAAAATGGGAGTTTTGGGGGGGGGAAATGGGAGTTTGGGGGAAAAATGGGAGTTTGGGGGGTGGAAATGGGAGTTTGGGGGAAAAATGGGAGTTTGGGGGGAATAAATGGGATTTTGGGCAAAAAATGGGATTTTGGGGAAAAAAATGGGAGTTTGGGGGGGAATAAATGGGAGTTTGGGCAAAAAATGGGATTTTGGGGCAAAAAATGGGAGTTTGGGGGGGAAAATGGGATTTGGGGGGAATAAATGGGATTTTGGGGGGAATAAATGGGATTTTGGGGGAAAAAATGGGAGTTTGGGGGGAATAAATGGGATTTTGGGGGGAATAAATGGGAGTTTGGGGAAAAAATGGGAGTTTGGGGGGGAATAAATGGGAGTTTGGGGGGGGAAAATGGGATTTGGGGGGAATAAATGGGATTTTGGGGGGGAATAAATGGGATTTTGGGGGAAAAAATGGGAGTTTGGGGGGGGGAAATGGGATTTTGGGGGGAATAAATGGGATTTTGGGGGGAATAAATGGGAGTTTGGGGAAAAAATGGGAGTTTGGGGGGGAATAAATGGGAGTTTGGGGGGAATAAATGGGAGTTTGGGGGGAATAAATGGGATTTTGGGGGAAAAAATGGGAGTTTGGGGGGAATAAATGGGAGTTTGGGCAAAAAATGGGATTTTGGGGCAAAAAAATGGGAGTTTGGGGGGAATAAATGGGAGTTTGGGGGGGGAAATGGGATTTTGGGGGGAAAAATGGGAGTTTGGGGGGAATAAATGGGATTTTGGGCAAAAAATGGGATTTTGTGGAAAAAAATGGGAGTTTGGGGGGGAATAAATGGGAGTTTGGGCAAAAAATGGGATTTTGGGGCAAAAAATGGGAGTTTGGGGGGGAATAAATGGGATTTTGGGGGAAAAAATGGGAGTTTGGGGGGAAAATGGGATTTTGGGGGGAATAAATGGGATTTTGGGGGGGAATAAATGGGATTTTGGGGGGAATAAATGGGATTTTGGGGAAAAAATGGGAGTTTGGGGGGAGTAAATGGGATTTTGGAGGAATAAATGGGATTTGGGGGGAAAAAATGGGATTTTGGGGTGGGTTAAAATGGGATTTTAGGGGAATAAATGGGATTTTGGGAGGGGGGAAATGATGGGATTTAGGGCAAAAAATGGGATTTTGCGGGGGAAAAAAATGGGATTTTTTGGGAAAAAGGGGATTTTGGGAGGGGGAAATGGGATTTTGGGGGAATAAATGGGATTTTGGGGAAAAAATGGGATTTTGGGGTGGAAAATGGGATTTTGGGGGGGAAAACCAGGGTTTGGAGGGAAAACCAGAATTTGGGTGAAAAATGGGGATTTTGGGGGGAGAACAGGGAAAGAGAATTGAAGACATGGTGGGGACACCTTGGGGACATTGGGGAGACATTGGGGACACCTTGGGGACACCTTGGTGACACTGAGGACACTGAGGACACCTTGGGGACATTGGGGACACCTTGGGGACACTTTGGGGACACTGAGGCAGCCCTGGGGACACCTTGGGGACATTGGGGACACCTTGGGGACACTTTGGGGACACTGAGGCAGCCCTGGGGACACCTTGGGGACATTAGGGACACCTTGGGGACACTTTGGGGACACTGAGGCAGCCCTGGGGACACCTTGGGGACATTGGGGACACCTTGGGGACACTTTGGGGACACTGAGGCAGCCCTGGGGACACCGTGGGGACACCCTGGGGATACCTTGGTGACACTGAGGACACCGTGGGGACACCTTGGTGACACTGAGGCAGCCCTGGGGACACCATGGGCACACCTTGGGGACACTGAGGACCCCATGGAGACACCCTGGGGACACTGAGGACACCATGGGCACACCTTGGGGACACTGAGGCAGCCCTGGGGACACCTTGGGGATACTGAGGACACTGAGGACACCGTGGGGACACTGAGGACACCGTGGGGACACCTTGGGGACACCATGGGCACACCTTGGTGACACTGAGGACACCGTGGGGACACCTTGGGGACACTGGGGACACCTTGGGGACACCTTGGTGACACTGAGGACACCGTGGGGACACCGTGGGGACACCTTGGGGACACTGAGGACACCATGGGGACACCCTGGGGACACTGAGGACACCATGGGCACACCCTGGGGACACTGAGGCAGCCCTGGGGACACCTTGGGGATACTGAGGACACCGTGGGGACACTGAGGACACCGTGGGGACACCTTGGGGACACCATGGGCACACCTTGGTGACACTGAGGACACCGTGGGGATACCTTGGGGATACTGAGAACACCGTGGGGACACCATGGGCACACCTTGGTGACACTGAGGACACCGTGGGGACACCTTGGGGACATTGGGGACACCTTGGGGACACCTTGGTGACACTGAGGACACCGTGGGGACACCTCGGTGACACTGAGGCAGCCCTGGGGACACCTTGGGGACACTGAGGACACCGTGGGGACACCTTGGTGACACTGAGGCAGCCCTGGGGACACCTTGGGGATACTGAGGACACTGAGGACACCGTGGGGACACCTCGGTGACACTGAGGACACCGTGGGGACACCTTGGGCACACCTTGGTGACACTGAGGACACCGTGGGGATACCTTGGGGATACTGAGAACACCGTGGGGACACCATGGGCACACCTTGGTGACACTGAGGACACCATGGGCACACCTCGGTGACACTGAGGACACCGTGGGGACACCCTGGGGACACCATGGGCACACCCTGGGGACACTGAGGATACCATGGGGACACCTTGGGGACACCATGGGCACACCCTGGGGACACTGAGGACACCATGGGGACACCCTGGGGACACCATGGGCACACCTCGGTGACACTGAGGACACCGTGGGGACACCATGGGCACACCTCGGTGACACTGAGGACACCATGGGCACACCCTGGGGACACTGAGGCAGCCCTGGGGACACCTTGGAGACCTCGGTGACACCTCGGTGCCACCTTGGGGACAGCGGGGACAGCGCAGCCACACCTGTCGAAGGCCTTGACGCGGCCCAGCAGTTTCTTGTTGTTGCGGCAGTTGATGAGCACCTGCGTGTTGTTCTTGACGCTCTGCGTCAGCACCGACAGCGGGCCCGTGTTGAACTCCTCCTCCTCGCGCTTCTGCAGCTCCTCGGGGGTCATCTCGCTCTTGGGCTTGTTCAACAGGCTCCTGGGGACACCGCGGGGACGTTGGGGACGTCACGGGGACACCGGGATATCGTGGGGACACCGTGGGAACAGGGGGGTGTGGGGACACGGGGATCGTTCTCTGGGGTCACCTCGCTCTTGGGATGGTTCAGCGGGGTCCTGGGGACATCAGGGGGATGTTGGGGACACCGGGGGGACGTTGGGGACATCAGGGGGATGTTGGGGACACCGGGGTGGTGTTGGGGACACCGGGGAGACACCGTGGGAACAGGGGGGTGTGGGGACACGGAGATCGTTCTCTGGGGTCACCTCGCTCTTGGGATGGTTCAGCGGGGTCCTGGGGACACCGGGGGGATGTTGGGGACACCGGGGGGACGTTGGGGACATCAGGGGGATGTTGGGGACACCGGGGGGGTGTTGGGGACACCGGGGAGACACCGTGGGAACAGGGGGGTGTGGGGACACGGGGATCGTTCTCTGGGGTCACATCGCTCTTGGGATGGTTCAGCGGGGTCCTGGGGACACCGGGGGGATGTTGGGGACATCAGGGGGATGTTGCGGACACCGGGGGGACGTTGGGGACATCAGGGGGATGTTGGGGACACCAGGGGGACACCCAGGTGCTGCAGATGGGGACACAACAAGGTGGGACACCAGACAGGTTTGGGGACACGGGACAGGGATTGGGACACGGGACAGGGATGGGGACACAGGACAGGTTTGGGGACACGGGACAGGGATGGGGACACGGGACAGGTTTGGGGACACGGGACAGGGATGGGGACACGGGACAGGTTTGGGGACACGGGACAGGGACGGGGACACCGGACAGGTTTGGGGACACGGGACAGGTTTGGGGACACGGGACAGGGATGGGGACACGGGACAGGTTTGGGGACACGGGACAGGGACGGGGACACGGGACAGGGATGGGGACACGAGACAGGGATGGGGACACGGGACAGGGACGGGGACACCGGACAGGTTTGGGGACACGGGACAGGTCTGCGGACACGGGACAGGGATGGGGACACCGGACAGGTCTGGGGACACCGGACAGGTTTGGGGACACGGGACAGGTTTGGGGACACGGGACAGGGATGGGGACACGGGACAGGTCTGAGGACACCGGACAGGTTTGGGGACACGGGACAGGGATGGGGACACGGGACAGGGATGGGGACACGGGACAGGGATGGGGACACCGGACAGGTTTGGGGACACGGGACAGGGATGGGGACACCGGACAGGGATGGGGACACCGGACAGGTTTGGGGACACCGGACAGGTTTGGGGACACGGGACAGGTTTGGGGACACGGGACAGGGATGGGGACACCGGACAGGTTTGGGGACACGGGACAGGGATGGGGACACGGGACAGGGATGGGGACACGGGACAGGTCTGAGGACACCGGACAGGTTTGGGGACACGGGACAGGGATGGGGACACCGGACAGGGATGGGGACACGGGACAGGGATGGGGACACCGGACAGGTTTGGGGACATGGGATGGTGACACCGAGCAGGTTTGGGGACACGGGACAGGTCTGGGGACAGCGACACGACAAGAGCCGACAAAAACGGGGACAGGCCCAGACCAGTCCCGTTCCGTCCCTATTCCCCCATTCCCCAGTTCCGCCTCTCCCGGGTTCCCCCCGCTCACCCCGTGCTCCTCCTTCCCCCGTTTCCCTCCCGATTCTCCCGCTCCTCTCCATTCCCGTTTTTTCCCTGTTTCCCTCCGGATTTCCCCCGTTTTTCCCGGATTTCCCCCGTTTTTTCCCGCCGCTCTCACATGGCTGCCGCTCTCCCGCTCCCGCCGCACTTCCGGGTCACAAGTGAGGGAACCACTTCCGGGTCACAACGTGGGAATACACCACTTCCGGGTTACCGCGGGGTCGACGACCTATGAGATTCGAGGTGGGCGTGGTCGTTGCGGAACGGGGCGTGGTCTTTGCGAAGGGGCGGGGTCTCAAGGGAGTTCGGGGGTCCCGGGAGGAATTTGGGGGAATCCCGGAGGGGTTTGTGGGGTCTCTGAGAAGATTTTGGGGTGTCCTAGAGGGAATTTGGGGGTCCCAGAGGAATTTGGGAGATCTCAGAGGGGATTTGGGACTACTGAGAGGAATTTTGGGGGGGTCCCGGGGGGTTTTTGGAGTCTCGGGGAGAATTTTGGGGGTCTCAGAGGGGATTTTGAGGATCCTAAAGGGAATTTGGGAGATCTCAGAGAGGATTTTGGGGGGGTCCCAGGGGAATCTGGGGGATCTTAGAGGGGATTTTTGGGTGTCCCAGTGGAATTTTGGGGGTCTCAAGGGAAATCTGGGGGGCCCTAGAGGGAATTTGAGGGTCTCGGTGGGAATTTTGGGAGGTCCCAGTGGAATTTTGGGGGTCTCAGGTGGAATTTTGGGGGATCCCAGTGGAATTTGGGGAGGTCTCAGGTGGAATTTTGGAGGATCCCAGTGGAATTTGGGGGATCCCAGTGGAATTTTGGGGGAATCCAGGAGGGGTTTGTGGGGTCTCTGAGAAGGTTTTGGGGTGTCCTAGAGGGAATTTTGGGGGATCCCAGTGGAATTTGGGAGTCTCAGGTGGAATTTTGGGGGATCCCAGTGGAATTTGGGGAGGTCTCAGGTAGAATTTGGGGGTCTCAGGTGGAATTTTGGGGGATCCCAGTGGAATTTGGGGAGGTCTCAGGTGGAATTTTGGGGGATCCCAGTGGAATTTGGGGAGGTCTCAGGTGGAATTTTGGGGGATCCCAGTGGAATTTGGGAGTCTCAGGTGGAATTTTGGGGGATCCCAGTGGAATTTGGGGAGGTCTCAGGTGGAATTTGGGGGTCTCAGGTGGAATTTTGGGGGATCCCAGTGGAATTTGGGGAGGTCTCAGGTGGAATTTTTGGGGTCGGAGGGGGGGGCGTGGCCGGTGTTTTGTGGGTGTGTTCGACACGTGCTCAAAGGGGGTGTGGCCAAACCAATAGGCGTGGCCGCCCACGTGATTGACAACCACCTTAGACCACGCCTACGATTGGGGTGTAACGTTAAGTGGGCGTGAACACAAAGAGGGCGTGTCCTCTAAGTGGGTGTGGCATGTAGAGGCGTGTTCCCGCGACCACGTGGTCACAGAGGGGGGCGTGCCCTGCTCTTTCGAGGAGGGGGCGTGGTCTACGAGAGGGGGTGTGTTATGGGCGTGGTTTTAACCAACTGGGCGTGGCCTAGGGGGGTGTGACATTCCTTAAAGGGGCGTGTGCGAGGAATAAAAAAAAAAAAAAAAGGGGGGAGGGGGCGTGTCCCACTGGGGTATCTTGGGGAGGGGGCGTTTCCTACGGGGGGGGGGGGTGTGAGAGGAGGGGGCGTGACCTCGAAGGGGGCGTGGTCAGGGTGGAGGGGGCGTGTCCGAGGAGGGGGCTCGGCGCGGTGGGTGCGGAGGGCGCGGCAGCGGCGGCCATGGACGGGCGGCCCGGGCCGAGGTACGGGGCGGGGGACACGTGGGGATTTTGGGGAGGGGTCCCAAGGTTGAGACCTCCGTGGGGGAGAGGGTCCTGGATGGGTTCATTGAGAATGGGGGGTGGGGGGCGGGGGGGGGGGAATCCTAGGAATGAGACCCCTGAGGTGGGCGGGGTTCGGGAATGAGACCCCCGGGAGGGGCGGGGTCTGCTCCTGGGGTGGGGGTCCCGCGGTTGGGACCCTGATGGGGGGGGGGGTCGGGACTCGATTTAGGGGAGGGGTCCCAGGGTTGGAATTACCGGGTGGGGGGGTCCTGGATCGGTCACCGGGGGGCGGGGTCCGGTTTGGGACCCTCGGGGGGGTCGGGACTCGATTTAGGGGAGGGGTCCTAGGGTTGGAATTACCGGGTGGGGGGGGTCCTGGATCGGTCACCGG
>NW_026912077.1:0-34596 GCF_963662255.1 Cinclus cinclus
GGGAAGGGAAGGGAAGGGAAGGGAAGGGAAGGGAAGGGAAGGGAAGGGAAGGGAAGGGAAGGGAAGGGAAGGGAAGTTCCGGGAAGGGAAGGGAAGGGAAGGGAAGGGAAGGGAAGGGAAGGAAGGGAAGGGAAGGGAAGTTCCGGGAAGGGAAGGGAAGGGAAGGGAAGGGAAGGGAAGGGAAGGGAAGGGAAGGGAAGGGAAGGGAAGTTCCGGGAAGGAAGGGAAGGGAAGGGAAGTTCCGGGAAGGGAAGGGAAGTTCCGGGAAGGGAAGGGAAGGGAAGGGAAGGGAAGGGAAGGGAAGGGAAGGGAAGGGAAGGGAAGGGAAGGGAAGGGAAGGGAAGGGAAGGGAAGGGAAGGGAAGGGAAGGGAAGGGAGGAAGGGAAGGGAAGGGAAGGGAAGGGAAGGGAAGGGAAGGAAGGGAAGGGAAGGGAAGGGAAGGGAAGGGAAGGGAAGGGAAGGGAGGAAGGGAAGGGAAGGGAAGGGAAGGGAAGGGAAGGGAAGGGAAGTTCCGGGAAGGGAAGGGAAGGGAAGTTCCGGGAAGGGAAGTTCCGGGAAGTTCCGGGAAGTTCCGGGAAGTTCCGGGAAGGGAAGGGAAGTTCCGGGAAGGGAAGGGAAGTTCCGGGAAGGGAAGTTCCGGGAAGGGAAGGGAAGGGAAGGGAAGGGAAGGGAAGGGAAGGGAAGGGAAGGGAAGGGAAGGGAAGGGAAGGGAAGGGAAGGGAAGGGAAGGGAAGGGAAGGGAAGGGAAGGGAAGGGAAGGGAAGGGAAGGGAAGGGAAGGGAAGGGAAGGGAAGGGAAGGGAAGGGAAGGGAAGGGAAGGGAAGGGAAGGGAAGGGAAGGGAAGGGAAGGGAAGTTCCGGGAAGGGAAGGGAAGTTCCGGGAAGGGAAGGGAAGGGAAGTTCCGGAAGGGAAGGGAAGGGAAGTTCCGGGAAGGGAAGGGAAGGGAAGTTCCGGGAAGGGAAGGGAAGGGAAGTTCAGGGAAGGGAAGGGAAGTTCCGGGAAGGGAAGGGAAGTTCCGGGAAGGGAAGGGAAGTTCCGGGAAGGGAAGGGAAGTTCCGGGAAGGGAAGGGAAGGGAAGGAAGGGAAGGGAAGGGAAGGGAAGGGAAGGGAAGGGAAGGGAAGGGAAGGGAAGGGAAGGGAAGGGAAGGAAGGGAAGGGAAGGGAAGGGAAGGGAAGGGAAGGGAAGGGAAGGGAAGGGAAGGGAAGGGAAGGGAAGGGAAGGGAAGGGAAGGGAAGGGAAGTTCCGGGAAGGGAAGGGAAGGGAAGTTCCGGGAAGGGAAGTTCCGGAAGGGAAGGAAGGGAAGGGAAGGGAAGGGAAGGGAAGGGAAGGAAGGGAAGGGAAGGGAAGGGAAGGGAAGGGAAGGGAAGGGAAGGAAGGGAAGGGAAGGGAAGGGAAGGAAGGGAAGGAAGGGAAGGGAAGGGAAGGAAGGGAAGGGAAGGGAAGGGAAGGGAAGGGAAGGGAAGGGAAGGGAAGGGAAGGGAAGGGAAGGGAAGGGAAGGGAAGGAAGGGAAGGGAAGGGAAGGGAAGGGAAGGGAAGGGAAGGGAAGGGAAGGGAAGGGAAGGGAAGGGAAGGGAAGGGAAGGGAAGGGAAGTTCCGGGAAGGGAAGGGAAGGGAAGGGAAGGGAAGGGAAGGGAAGGGAAGTTCCGGGAAGGGAAGGGAAGGGAAGGGAAGGGAAGGGAAGGGAAGGGAAGGGAAGGGAAGGGAAGGGAAGGGAAGGGAAGGGAAGGGAAGGAAGGGAAGGGAAGGGAAGGGAAGGGAAGGGAAGGAAGGGAAGGGAAGGGAAGGGAAGGGAAGGGAAGGGAAGGGAAGGGAAGGGAAGGAAGGGAAGGGAAGGGAAGGGAAGGGAAGGGAAGTTCCGGGAAGGGAAGGGAAGTTCCGGGAAGGGAAGTTCCGGGAAGGAAGTTCCGGAAGGGAAGTTCCGGGAAGGGAAGTTCCGGGAAGGGAAGTTCCGGGAAGGGAAGGGAAGTTCCGGGAAGGGAAGTTCCGGGAAGGCAAGGGAAGTTCCGGGAAGGGAAGGGAAGTTCCGGGAAGGGAAGTTCCGGGAAGGGAAGTTCCGGGAAGGGAAGTTCCGGGAAGGGAAGTTTCAGGAAGGGAAGGGAAGGGAAGGGAAGGGAAGGGAAGGGAAGGGAAGTTCCGGGAAGGGAAGTTCCGGGAAGGGAAGTTCCAGGAAGGGAAGGGAAGGGAAGTTCCGGGAAGGGAAGGGAAGGGAAGTTCCGGGAAGGGAAGTTCCGGGAAGGGAAGTTCCGGGAAGGGAAGTTCCGGGAAGGGAAGGGAAGGGAAGTTCCGGGAAGGGAAGTTCCGGGAAGGGAAGGGAAGGGAAGGGAAGGGAAGGGAAGGGAAGGGAAGGGAAGGGAAGGGAAGGAAGGGAAGGGAAGGGAAGGGAAGGGAAGGGAAGGGAAGGGAAGGGAAGGGAAGGGAAGGGAAGGGAAGGGAAGGGAAGGGAAGGGAAGGGAAGGGAAGGGAAGGGAAGGGAAGGGAAGGAAGGGAAGGGAAGGGAAGTTAAGGGAAGGGAAGGGAAGGGAAGGGAAGTTCCGGGAAGGGAAGGGAAGTTCCGGGAAGGGAAGGGAAGGGAAGGAAGTTCCGGGAAGGGAAGGGAAGGGAAGGGAAGGAAGGGAAGGGAAGGGAAGGAAGGGAAGGGAAGGGAAGGGAAGGGAAGGGAAGGGAAGGGAAGGGAAGGGAAGGGAAGGGAAGGGAAGGGAAGGGAAGGGAAGGGAAGGGAAGGGAAGGGAGGAGGGAAGGGAAGGGAAGGGAAGGGAAGGGAAGGGAAGGGAAGGGAAGGGAAGGGAAGGGAAGGGAAGGGAAGGGAAGGGAAGGGAAGGGAAGGGAAGGGAAGGGAAGGGAAGTTCCGGGAAGGGAAGGGAAGGGAAGTTCCGGGAAGGGAAGGGAAGGGAAGTTCCGGGAAGGGAAGGGAAGGGAAGTTCCGGGAAGGGAAGGGAAGTTCCGGGAAGGGAAGGGAAGGGAAGGGAAGGGAAGGAAGGGAAGGGAAGTTCCGGGAAGGGAAGGGAAGGGAAGGGAAGGGAAGGGAAGGGAAGGGAAGGGAAGGGAAGGGAAGGGAAGGGAAGGGAAGGGAAGGGAAGGGAAGTTCCGGGAAGGGAAGGGAAGTTCCGGGAAGGGAAGGGAAGGGAAGGGAAGGGAAGGGAAGGGAAGGGAAGGGAAGGGAAGGGAAGGGAAGGGAAGGGAAGGGAAGGGAAGGGAAGGGAAGTTCCGGAAGTTCCGGGAAGGGAAGGAAGGGAAGGGAAGGGAAGGGAAGGGAAGGGAAGGGAAGGGAAGGGAAGGGAAGGGAAGGGAAGGGAAGTTCCGGGAAGGGAAGGGAAGGGAAGTTCCGGAAGGGAAGTTCCGGGAAGGGAAGGGAAGTTCCGGGAAGTTCCGGGAAGTTCCGGGAAGTTCCGGGAAGGGAAGGAAGGGAAGGGAAGGGAAGGGAAGGGAAGGGAAGGGAAGGGAAGGGAAGGAAGGGAAGGGAAGGGAAGGGAAGGGAAGGGAAGGGAAGGGAAGGGAAGGGAAGGAAGGGAAGGGAAGGGAAGGGAAGGGAAGGGAAGGAAGGGAAGGGAAGGGAAGGGAAGGGAAGGGAAGGGAAGGGAAGGGAAGGGAAGGGAAGGGAAGTTCCGGGAAGGGAAGGGAAGGGAAGTTCCGGGAAGGGAAGTTCCGGGAAGGGAAGGGAAGGGAAGGGAAGGGAAGGGAAGGGAAGGGAAGGGAAGGGAAGGGAAGGGAAGGGAAGGGAAGGGAAGGGAAGGGAAGGGAAGGGAAGGGAAGGGAAGGGAAGGGAAGGGAAGGGAAGGGAAGGGAAGGGAAGGGAAGGGAAGGGAAGGGAAGGGAAGGGAAGGGAAGGGAAGGGAAGGGAAGGGAAGGGAAGGGAAGGGAAGGGAAGGGAAGGGAAGTTCCGGGAAGGGAAGGGAAGTTCCGGGAAGGGAAGTTCCGGGAAGGGAAGTTCCGGGAAGGGAAGTTCCGGGAAGGGAAGTTCCGGGAAGGGAAGGGAAGTTCCGGGAAGGGAAGTTCCGGGAAGGGAAGGGAAGTTCCGGGAAGGGAAGGGAAGTTCCGGGAAGGGAAGTTCCGGGAAGGGAAGTTCCGGGAAGGGAAGTTCCGGGAAGGGAAGTTTCAGGAAGGGAAGGGAAGGGAAGGGAAGGGAAGGGAAGGGAAGGGAAGGGAAGTTCCGGGAAGGGAAGTTCCGGGAAGGGAAGTTCCAGGAAGGGAAGGGAAGGGAAGTTCCGGGAAGGGAAGGGAAGGGAAGTTCCGGGAAGGGAAGTTCCGGGAAGGGAAGTTCCGGGAAGGGAAGTTCCGGGAAGGGAAGGGAAGGGAAGTTCCGGGAAGGGAAGTTCCGGGAAGGGAAGTTCCGGGAAGTTCCGGGAAGGGAAGTTCCGGGAAGGGAAGGGAAGGGAAGGGAAGGGAAGGGAAGTTCCGGGAAGTTCCGGGAAGGGAAGGGAAGGGAAGGGAAGGGAAGGGAAGGGAAGGGAAGTTCCGGGAAGGGAAGGGAAGGGAAGTTCAGGGAAGGGAAGGGAAGTTCCGGGAAGGGAAGGGAAGTTCCGGGAAGGGAAGGGAAGGGAAGGGAAGTTCCGGGAAGGGAAGGGAAGTTCCGGGAAGGGAAGGGAAGTTCCGGGAAGGGAAGTTCCGGGAAGGGAAGGGAAGGGAAGGGAAGGGAAGGGAAGGGAAGGGAAGGGAAGGGAAGGGAAGGGAAGGGAAGGGAAGGGAAGGGAAGGGAAGGGAAGGGAAGGGAAGGGAAGGGAAGGGAAGGGAAGGGAAGGGAAGGGAAGGGAAGGGAAGGGAAGGGAAGGGAAGGGAAGGGAAGGGAAGTTCCGGGAAGGGAAGGGAAGGGAAGTTCCGGGAAGGGAAGTTCCGGGAAGGGAAGGGAAGGGAAGGGAAGGGAAGGGAAGGGAAGGGAAGGGAAGGGAAGGGAAGGGAAGGGAAGGGAAGGGAAGGGAAGGGAAGGGAAGGGAAGGGAAGGGAAGGGAAGGGAAGGGAAGGGAAGGGAAGGGAAGGGAAGGGAAGGGAAGGGAAGGGAAGGGAAGGGAAGGGAAGTTCCGGGAAGGGAAGGGAAGGGAAGTTCCGGGAAGGGAAGTTCCGGGAAGGGAAGGGAAGGGAAGGGAAGGGAAGGGAAGGGAAGGGAAGGGAAGGGAAGGGAAGGGAAGGGAAGGGAAGGGAAGGGAAGGGAAGGGAAGGGAAGGGAAGGGAAGGGAAGGGAAGGGAAGGGAAGGGAAGGGAAGGGAAGGGAAGGGAAGGGAAGGGAAGGGAAGGGAAGGGAAGGGAAGGGAAGGGAAGGGAAGGGAAGGGAAGGGAAGGGAAGGGAAGGGAAGGGAAGGGAAGGGAAGGGAAGGGAAGGGAAGGGAAGGGAAGGGAAGGGAAGGGAAGGGAAGGGAAGGGAAGGGAAGGGAAGGGAAGTTCCGGGAAGGGAAGTTCCGGGAAGGGAAGGGAAGGGAAGGGAAGGGAAGGGAAGGGAAGGGAAGGGAAGGGAAGGGAAGGGAAGGGAAGGGAAGGGAAGGGAAGGGAAGGGAAGGGAAGGGAAGGGAAGGGAAGGGAAGGGAAGGGAAGGGAAGGGAAGGGAAGGGAAGGGAAGGGAAGGGAAGGGAAGGGAAGGGAAGGGAAGGGAAGGGAAGGGAAGGGAAGGGAAGGGAAGGGAAGGGAAGGGAAGGGAAGGGAAGGGAAGTTCCGGGAAGGGAAGTTCCGGGAAGGGAAGTTCCGGGAAGGGAAGTTCCGGGAAGGGAAGTTCCGGGAAGGGAAGGGAAGTTCCGGGAAGGGAAGTTCCGGGAAGGCAAGGGAAGTTCCGGGAAGGGAAGGGAAGTTCCGGGAAGGGAAGTTCCGGGAAGGGAAGTTCCGGGAAGGGAAGTTCCGGGAAGGGAAGTTTCAGGAAGGGAAGGGAAGGGAAGGGAAGGGAAGGGAAGGGAAGTTCCGGGAAGGGAAGTTCCGGGAAGGGAAGTTCCAGGAAGGGAAGGGAAGGGAAGTTCCGGGAAGGGAAGGGAAGGGAAGTTCCGGGAAGGGAAGTTCCGGGAAGGGAAGTTCCGGGAAGGGAAGTTCCGGGAAGGGAAGGGAAGGGAAGTTCCGGGAAGGGAAGTTCCGGGAAGGGAAGGGAAGGGAAGGGAAGGGAAGGGAAGGGAAGGGAAGGGAAGGGAAGGGAAGGGAAGGGAAGGGAAGGGAAGGGAAGGGAAGGGAAGGGAAGGGAAGGGAAGGGAAGGGAAGGGAAGGGAAGGGAAGGGAAGGGAAGGGAAGGGAAGGGAAGGGAAGGGAAGGGAAGGGAAGGGAAGGGAAGGGAAGGGAAGGGAAGGGAAGGGAAGGGAAGGGAAGGGAAGGGAAGGGAAGGGAAGTTCCGGGAAGGGAAGGGAAGGGAAGGGAAGTTCCGGGAAGTTCCGGGAAGGGAAGGGAAGGGAAGGGAAGGGAAGGGAAGGGAAGGGAAGGGAAGGGAAGGGAAGGGAAGGGAAGGGAAGGGAAGGGAAGGGAAGGGAAGGGAAGGAAGGGAAGGGAAGGGAAGGGAAGGGAAGGGAAGTTCCGGGAAGGGAAGTTCCGGGAAGGGAAGTTCCGGGAAGGGAAGGGAAGGGAAGGGAAGGGAAGGGAAGGGAAGGGAAGGGAAGGGAAGGGAAGGGAAGGGAAGTTCCGGGAAGGGAAGGGAAGGGAAGGGAAGTTCCGGGAAGTTCCGGGAAGTTCCGGGAAGGGAAGGGAAGGGAAGGGAAGGGAAGGGAAGGGAAGGGAAGGGAAGGGAAGGGAAGGGAAGGGAAGGGAAGGGAAGGGAAGGGAAGGGAAGGGAAGGGAAGGGAAGGGAAGGGAAGGGAAGGGAAGGGAAGGGAAGGGAAGGGAAGGGAAGGGAAGGGAAGGGAAGGGAAGGGAAGGGAAGGGAAGTTCCGGGAAGGGAAGGGAAGGGAAGTTCCGGGAAGGGAAGGGAAGGGAAGTTCCGGGAAGGGAAGGGAAGGGAAGTTCCGGGAAGGGAAGGGAAGGGAAGTTCCGGGAAGGGAAGGGAAGTTCCGGGAAGGGAAGGGAAGGGAAGGGAAGGGAAGGGAAGGGAAGTTCCGGGAAGGGAAGGGAAGGGAAGTTCCGGGAAGGGAAGGGAAGGGAAGGGAAGGGAAGGGAAGGGAAGGGAAGGGAAGTTCCGGGAAGGGAAGGGAAGGGAAGGGAAGGGAAGGGAAGGGAAGGGAAGGGAAGGGAAGGGAAGGGAAGGGAAGGGAAGGGAAGGGAAGGGAAGGGAAGGGAAGGGAAGGGAAGGGAAGGGAAGGGAAGGGAAGGGAAGGGAAGGGAAGGGAAGGGAAGGGAAGGGAAGGGAAGGGAAGGGAAGGGAAGGGAAGGGAAGGGAAGGGAAGGGAAGGGAAGGGAAGGGAAGGGAAGGGAAGGGAAGGGAAGGGAAGGGAAGGGAAGGGAAGGGAAGGGAAGGGAAGGGAAGGGAAGGGAAGGGAAGGGAAGTTCCGGGAAGGGAAGTTCCGGGAAGGGAAGGGAAGTTCCGGGAAGGGAAGGGAAGGGAAGGGAAGGGAAGGGAAGGGAAGGGAAGGGAAGGGAAGGGAAGGGAAGGGAAGGGAAGGGAAGGGAAGGGAAGGGAAGGGAAGGGAAGGGAAGGGAAGGGAAGGGAAGGGAAGGGAAGGGAAGGGAAGGGAAGGGAAGGGAAGGGAAGGGAAGGGAAGGGAAGGGAAGGGAAGGGAAGGGAAGGGAAGGGAAGGGAAGGGAAGGGAAGGGAAGGGAAGGGAAGGGAAGGGAAGGGAAGGGAAGGGAAGGGAAGGGAAGGGAAGGGAAGGGAAGGGAAGGGAAGGGAAGGGAAGGGAAGGGAAGTTCCGGGAAGGGAAGGGAAGGGAAGTTCCGGGAAGGGAAGTTCCGGGAAGGGAAGGGAAGGGAAGGGAAGGGAAGGGAAGGGAAGGGAAGGGAAGGGAAGGGAAGGGAAGGGAAGGGAAGGGAAGGGAAGGGAAGGGAAGGGAAGGGAAGGGAAGGGAAGGGAAGGGAAGGGAAGGGAAGGGAAGGGAAGGGAAGGGAAGGGAAGGGAAGGGAAGGGAAGGGAAGGGAAGGGAAGGGAAGGGAAGGGAAGGGAAGTTCCGGGAAGGGAAGGGAAGTTCCGGGAAGGGAAGTTCCGGGAAGGGAAGTTCCGGGAAGGGAAGTTCCGGGAAGGGAAGTTCCGGGAAGGGAAGGGAAGTTCCGGGAAGGGAAGTTCCGGGAAGGGAAGGGAAGTTCCGGGAAGGGAAGGGAAGTTCCGGGAAGGGAAGTTCCGGGAAGGGAAGTTCCGGGAAGGGAAGTTCCGGGAAGGGAAGTTTCAGGAAGGGAAGGGAAGGGAAGGGAAGGGAAGGGAAGGGAAGGGAAGTTCCGGGAAGGGAAGTTCCGGGAAGGGAAGTTCCAGGAAGGGAAGGGAAGGGAAGTTCCGGGAAGGGAAGGGAAGGGAAGTTCCGGGAAGGGAAGTTCCGGGAAGGGAAGTTCCGGGAAGGGAAGTTCCGGGAAGGGAAGGGAAGGGAAGTTCCGGGAAGGGAAGTTCCGGGAAGGGAAGTTCCGGGAAGGGAAGGGAAGTTCCGGGAAGGGAAGTTCCGGGAAGGCAAGGGAAGTTCCGGGAAGGGAAGGGAAGTTCCGGGAAGGGAAGTTCCGGGAAGGGAAGTTCCGGGAAGGGAAGTTCCGGGAAGGGAAGTTTCAGGAAGGGAAGGGAAGGGAAGGGAAGGGAAGGGAAGGGAAGTTCCGGGAAGGGAAGTTCCGGGAAGGGAAGTTCCAGGAAGGGAAGGGAAGGGAAGTTCCGGGAAGGGAAGGGAAGGGAAGTTCCGGGAAGGGAAGTTCCGGGAAGGGAAGTTCCGGGAAGGGAAGTTCCGGGAAGGGAAGGGAAGGGAAGTTCCGGGAAGGGAAGTTCCGGGAAGGGAAGGGAAGGGAAGGGAAGGGAAGGGAAGGGAAGGGAAGGGAAGGGAAGGGAAGGGAAGGGAAGGGAAGGGAAGGGAAGGGAAGGGAAGGGAAGGGAAGGGAAGGGAAGGGAAGGGAAGGGAAGGGAAGGGAAGGGAAGGGAAGGGAAGGGAAGGGAAGGGAAGGGAAGGGAAGGGAAGGGAAGGGAAGGGAAGGGAAGGGAAGGGAAGGGAAGGGAAGGGAAGGGAAGGGAAGGGAAGGGAAGGGAAGGGAAGGGAAGGGAAGGGAAGGGAAGGGAAGGGAAGGGAAGGGAAGGGAAGGGAAGGGAAGGGAAGGGAAGTTCCGGGAAGGGAAGGGAAGGGAAGTTCCGGGAAGGGAAGGGAAGGGAAGTTCCGGGAAGGGAAGGGAAGGGAAGTTCCGGGAAGGGAAGGGAAGGGAAGTTCCGGGAAGGGAAGGGAAGTTCCGGGAAGGGAAGGGAAGGGAAGGGAAGGGAAGGGAAGGGAAGGGAAGGGAAGGGAAGTTCCGGGAAGGGAAGGGAAGGGAAGTTCCGGGAAGGGAAGGGAAGGGAAGGGAAGGGAAGGGAAGTTCCGGGAAGGGAAGGGAAGGGAAGGGAAGGGAAGGGAAGGGAAGGGAAGGGAAGGGAAGGGAAGGGAAGGGAAGGGAAGGGAAGGGAAGGGAAGGGAAGGGAAGGGAAGGGAAGGGAAGGGAAGGGAAGGGAAGGGAAGGGAAGGGAAGGGAAGGGAAGTTCAGGGAAGGGAAGTTCCGGGAAGGGAAGGGAAGGGAAGGGAAGGGAAGGGAAAGGAAGGGAAGGGAAGTTCCGGGAAGGGAAGGGAAGGGAAGTTCCGGGAAGGGAAGTTCCGGGAAGGGAAGGGAAGTTCCGGGAAGGGAAGGGAAGGGAAGGGAAGGGAAGGGAAGGGAAGGGAAGGGAAGGGAAGGGAAGGGAAGGGAAGGGAAGGGAAGGGAAGGGAAGGGAAGGGAAGGGAAGGGAAGGGAAGGGAAGGGAAGGGAAGGGAAGGGAAGGGAAGGGAAGGGAAGGGAAGGGAAGGGAAGGGAAGGGAAGGGAAGGGAAGGGAAGGGAAGGGAAGGGAAGGGAAGGGAAGGGAAGGGAAGGGAAGGGAAGGGAAGGGAAGGGAAGGGAAGGGAAGGGAAGGGAAGGGAAGGGAAGGGAAGGGAAGGGAAGGGAAGGGAAGGGAAGTTCCGGGAAGGGAAGGGAAGGGAAGTTCCGGGAAGGGAAGTTCCGGGAAGGGAAGGGAAGGGAAGGGAAGGGAAGGGAAGGGAAGGGAAGGGAAGGGAAGGGAAGGGAAGGGAAGGGAAGGGAAGGGAAGGGAAGGGAAGGGAAGGGAAGGGAAGGGAAGGGAAGGGAAGGGAAGGGAAGGGAAGGGAAGGGAAGGGAAGGGAAGGGAAGGGAAGGGAAGGGAAGGGAAGGGAAGGGAAGGGAAGGGAAGGGAAGGGAAGTTCCGGGAAGGGAAGGGAAGTTCCGGGAAGGGAAGTTCCGGGAAGGGAAGTTCCGGGAAGGGAAGTTCCGGGAAGGGAAGTTCCGGGAAGGGAAGGGAAGTTCCGGGAAGGGAAGTTCCGGGAAGGGAAGGGAAGTTCCGGGAAGGGAAGGGAAGTTCCGGGAAGGGAAGTTCCGGGAAGGGAAGTTCCGGGAAGGGAAGTTCCGGGAAGGGAAGTTTCAGGAAGGGAAGGGAAGGGAAGGGAAGGGAAGGGAAGGGAAGGGAAGTTCCGGGAAGGGAAGTTCCGGGAAGGGAAGTTCCAGGAAGGGAAGGGAAGGGAAGTTCCGGGAAGGGAAGGGAAGGGAAGTTCCGGGAAGGGAAGTTCCGGGAAGGGAAGTTCCGGGAAGGGAAGTTCCGGGAAGGGAAGGGAAGGGAAGTTCCGGGAAGGGAAGTTCCGGGAAGGGAAGTTCCGGGAAGGGAAGGGAAGGGAAGTTCCGGGAAGGGAAGTTCCGGGAAGGGAAGGGAAGGGAAGTTCCGGGAAGTTCCGGGAAGGGAAGGGAAGGGAAGGGAAGGGAAGGGAAGGGAAGGGAAGGGAAGGAAGGGAAGGGAAGGGAAGGGAAGGGAAGGGAAGGGAAGGGAAGGGAAGGGAAGGGAAGGGAAGGGAAGGGAAGGGAAGGGAAGGGAAGGGAAGGGAAGGGAAGGGAAGGGAAGGGAAGGGAAGGGAAGGGAAGGGAAGGGAAGGGAAGGGAAGGGAAGGGAAGGGAAGGGAAGGGAAGGGAAGGGAAGTTCCGGGAAGGGAAGGGAAGTTCCGGGAAGGGAAGGGAAGGGAAGGGAAGGGAAGGGAAGGGAAGGGAAGGGAAGGGAAGGGAAGGGAAGGGAAGGGAAGGGAAGGGAAGGGAAGGGAAGGGAAGGGAAGGGAAGGGAAGGGAAGGGAAGGGAAGGGAAGGGAAGGGAAGGGAAGGGAAGGGAAGGGAAGGGAAGGGAAGGGAAGGGAAGGGAAGGGAAGGGAAGGGAAGGGAAGGGAAGGGAAGGGAAGGGAAGGGAAGTTCCGGGAAGGGAAGTTCCGGGAAGGGAAGGGAAGGGAAGGGAAGGGAAGGGAAGGGAAGGGAAGGGAAGGGAAGGGAAGGGAAGGGAAGTTCCGGGAAGTTCCGGGAAGTTCCGGGAAGGGAAGGGAAGGGAAGGGAAGGGAAGTTCCGGGAAGGGAAGTTCCGGGAAGGGAAGTTCCGGGAAGGGAAGGGAAGGGAAGGGAAGGGAAGGGAAGGGAAGGGAAGGGAAGGGAAGGGAAGGGAAGGGAAGGGAAGGGAAGGGAAGGGAAGGGAAGGGAAGGGAAGGGAAGGGAAGGGAAGGGAAGTTCCGGGAAGGGAAGGGAAGTTCCGGGAAGGGAAGGGAAGGGAAGGGAAGGGAAGGGAAGGGAAGGGAAGGGAAGGGAAGGGAAGGGAAGGGAAGGGAAGGGAAGGGAAGGGAAGGGAAGGGAAGGGAAGGGAAGGGAAGGGAAGGGAAGGGAAGGGAAGGGAAGGGAAGGGAAGGGAAGTTCCGGGAAGGGAAGGGAAGGGAAGTTCCGGGAAGTTCCGGGAAGGGAAGGGAAGGGAAGGGAAGGGAAGGGAAGGGAAGGGAAGGGAAGGGAAGGGAAGGGAAGGGAAGGGAAGGGAAGGGAAGTTCCGGGAAGGGAAGTTCCGGGAAGGGAAGGGAAGTTCCGGGAAGGGAAGGGAAGTTCCGGGAAGGGAAGTTCCGGGAAGGGAAGTTCCGGGAAGGGAAGTTCCGGGAAGGGAAGTTTCAGGAAGGGAAGGGAAGTTCCGGGAAGGGAAGGGAAGGGAAGGGAAGTTCCGGGAAGGGAAGTTCCGGGAAGGGAAGTTCCGGGAAGGGAAGGGAAGGGAAGGGAAGGGAAGGGAAGGGAAGGGAAGGGAAGGGAAGGGAAGGGAAGGGAAGGGAAGGGAAGGGAAGGGAAGGGAAGGGAAGGGAAGGGAAGGGAAGGGAAGGGAAGGGAAGGGAAGGGAAGGGAAGGGAAGGGAAGGGAAGGGAAGGGAAGGGAAGGGAAGGGAAGGGAAGGGAAGGGAAGGGAAGGGAAGGGAAGGGAAGGGAAGGGAAGGGAAGGGAAGGGAAGGGAAGGGAAGGGAAGGGAAGGGAAGGGAAGGGAAGGGAAGGGAAGGGAAGGGAAGGGAAGGGAAGGGAAGGGAAGGGAAGGGAAGGGAAGGGAAGTTCCGGAAAGGGAAGGGAAGGGAAGGGAAGGGAAGGGAAGGGAAGGGAAGGGAAGGGAAGGGAAGGGAAGGGAAGGGAAGGGAAGGGAAGGGAAGGGAAGTTCCGGGAAGGGAAGGGAAGGGAAGTTCCGGGAAGGGAAGGGAAGGGAAGGGAAGGGAAGGGAAGGGAAGGGAAGGGAAGGGAAGGGAAGGGAAGGGAAGGGAAGGGAAGGGAAGGGAAGGGAAGGGAAGGGAAGGGAAGGGAAGGGAAGGGAAGGGAAGGGAAGGGAAGGGAAGTTCCGGGAAGGGAAGGGAAGGGAAGTTCCGGGAAGTTCCGGGAAGTTCCGGGAAGGGAAGGGAAGGGAAGGGAAGGGAAGGGAAGGGAAGGGAAGGGAAGGGAAGGGAAGGGAAGGGAAGGGAAGGGAAGGGAAGTTCCGGGAAGGGAAGGGAAGTTCCGGGAAGGGAAGGGAAGTTCCGGGAAGGGAAGTTCCGGGAAGGGAAGTTCCGGGAAGGGAAGTTCCGGGAAGGGAAGTTTCAGGAAGGGAAGGGAAGGGAAGGGAAGGGAAGGGAAGGGAAGTTCCGGGAAGGGAAGGGAAGGGAAGGGAAGGGAAGGGAAGGGAAGGGAAGGGAAGGGAAGGGAAGGGAAGGGAAGGGAAGGGAAGGGAAGGGAAGGGAAGGGAAGGGAAGGGAAGGGAAGGGAAGGGAAGGGAAGGGAAGGGAAGGGAAGGGAAGGGAAGGGAAGGGAAGGGAAGGGAAGGGAAGGGAAGGGAAGGGAAGGGAAGGGAAGGGAAGGGAAGGGAAGGGAAGGGAAGGGAAGGGAAGGGAAGGGAAGGGAAGGGAAGGGAAGGGAAGGGAAGGGAAGTTCCGGGAAGGGAAGTTCCGGGAAGGGAAGGGAAGGGAAGGGAAGGGAAGGGAAGGGAAGGGAAGGGAAGGGAAGTTCCGGGAAGGGAAGTTCCGGGAAGGGAAGTTCCGGGAAGGGAAGGGAAGGGAAGGGAAGGGAAGGGAAGGGAAGGGAAGGGAAGGGAAGGGAAGGGAAGTTCCGGGAAGGGAAGTTCCGGGAAGGGAAGTTCCGGGAAGGGAAGGGAAGTTCCGGGAAGGGAAGTTCCGGGAAGGGAAGTTCCGGGAAGGGAAGTTCCGGGAAGGGAAGTTCCGGGAAGGGAAGTTCCGGGAAGGGAAGGGAAGGGAAGGGAAGGGAAGTTCCGGGAAGGGAAGGGAAGGGAAGGGAAGGGAAGGGAAGGGAAGGGAAGGGAAGGGAAGGGAAGGGAAGGGAAGGGAAGGGAAGGGAAGGGAAGGGAAGGGAAGGGAAGGGAAGGGAAGGGAAGGGAAGGGAAGGGAAGGGAAGGGAAGGGAAGGGAAGGGAAGGGAAGGGAAGGGAAGGGAAGGGAAGGGAAGGGAAGGGAAGGGAAGGGAAGGGAAGGGAAGGGAAGGGAAGGGAAGGGAAGGGAAGGGAAGGGAAGGGAAGGGAAGGGAAGGGAAGGGAAGTTCCGGGAAGGGAAGGGAAGGGAAGGGAAGGGAAGGGAAGGGAAGTTCCGGGAAGGGAAGTTCCGGGAAGGGAAGTTCCGGGAAGGGAAGTTCCGGGAAGGGAAGTTCCGGGAAGGGAAGGGAAGTTCCGGGAAGTTCCGGGAAGGGAAGGGAAGGGAAGGGAAGGGAAGGGAAGGGAAGGGAAGGGAAGGGAAGGGAAGGGAAGGGAAGGGAAGGGAAGGGAAGGGAAGGGAAGGGAAGGGAAGGGAAGGGAAGGGAAGGGAAGGGAAGGGAAGGGAAGGGAAGGGAAGGGAAGGGAAGGGAAGGGAAGGGAAGGGAAGGGAAGGGAAGGGAAGGGAAGGGAAGGGAAGGGAAGGGAAGGGAAGGGAAGGGAAGGGAAGGGAAGGGAAGGGAAGGGAAGGGAAGTTCCGGAAAGGGAAGGGAAGGGAAGGGAAGGGAAGGGAAGGGAAGGGAAGGGAAGGGAAGGGAAGGGAAGGGAAGGGAAGGGAAGGGAAGGGAAGGGAAGTTCCGGGAAGGGAAGGGAAGGGAAGTTCCGGGAAGGGAAGGGAAGGGAAGGGAAGGGAAGGGAAGGGAAGGGAAGGGAAGGGAAGGGAAGGGAAGGGAAGGGAAGGGAAGGGAAGGGAAGGGAAGGGAAGGGAAGGGAAGGGAAGGGAAGGGAAGGGAAGGGAAGGGAAGTTCCGGGAAGGGAAGGGAAGGGAAGTTCCGGGAAGTTCCGGGAAGTTCCGGGAAGGGAAGGGAAGGGAAGGGAAGGGAAGGGAAGGGAAGGGAAGGGAAGGGAAGGGAAGGGAAGGGAAGGGAAGGGAAGGGAAGTTCCGGGAAGGGAAGGGAAGTTCCGGGAAGGGAAGGGAAGTTCCGGGAAGGGAAGTTCCGGGAAGGGAAGTTCCGGGAAGGGAAGTTCCGGGAAGGGAAGTTTCAGGAAGGGAAGGGAAGGGAAGGGAAGGGAAGGGAAGGGAAGGGAAGTTCCGGGAAGGGAAGTTCCGGGAAGGGAAGGGAAGGGAAGGGAAGGGAAGGGAAGGGAAGGGAAGGGAAGGGAAGGGAAGGGAAGGGAAGGGAAGGGAAGGGAAGGGAAGGGAAGGGAAGGGAAGGGAAGGGAAGGGAAGGGAAGGGAAGGGAAGGGAAGGGAAGGGAAGGGAAGGGAAGGGAAGGGAAGGGAAGGGAAGGGAAGGGAAGGGAAGGGAAGGGAAGGGAAGGGAAGGGAAGGGAAGGGAAGGGAAGGGAAGGGAAGGGAAGGGAAGGGAAGGGAAGGGAAGGGAAGGGAAGGGAAGGGAAGGGAAGTTCCGGGAAGGGAAGGGAAGGGAAGGGAAGGGAAGGGAAGGGAAGGGAAGGGAAGGGAAGGGAAGGGAAGGGAAGGGAAGGGAAGGGAAGGGAAGGGAAGGGAAGTTCCGGGAAGGGAAGTTCCGGGAAGGGAAGTTCCGGGAAGGGAAGGGAAGGGAAGGGAAGGGAAGGGAAGGGAAGGGAAGGGAAGTTCCGGGAAGGGAAGGGAAGGGAAGGGAAGGGAAGGGAAGGGAAGGGAAGGGAAGGGAAGGGAAGGGAAGGGAAGTTCCGGGAAGGGAAGTTCCGGGAAGGGAAGGGAAGGGAAGGGAAGGGAAGGGAAGGGAAGGGAAGGGAAGGGAAGGGAAGGGAAGGGAAGGGAAGGGAAGGGAAGGGAAGGGAAGGGAAGGGAAGGGAAGGGAAGGAAGGGAAGGGAAGGGAAGGGAAGGGAAGGGAAGGGAAGGGAAGGGAAGGGAAGGGAAGGGAAGGGAAGGGAAGTTCCGGGAAGGGAAGTTCCGGGAAGGGAAGGGAAGTTCCGGGAAGGGAAGGGAAGTTCCGGGAAGGGAAGTTCCGGGAAGGGAAGTTCCGGGAAGGGAAGTTCCGGGAAGGGAAGTTCCAGGAAGGGAAGGGAAGGGAAGGGAAGGGAAGGGAAGGGAAGTTCCGGGAAGGGAAGTTCCGGGAAGGGAAGGGAAGGGAAGTTCCGGGAAGGGAAGTTCCGGGAAGGGAAGTTCCGGGAAGGGAAGGGAAGGGAAGGGAAGGAAGGGAAGGGAAGGGAAGGGAAGGGAAGGGAAGGGAAGGGAAGGGAGGAAGGGAAGGGAAGGGAAGGGAAGGGAAGGGAAGGAAGGGAAGGGAAGGGAAGGGAAGGAAGGGAAGGGAAGGGAAGGGAAGGGAAGGGAAGGAAGGGAAGGGAAGGGAAGGGAAGGGAAGGGAAGGGAAGGGAAGGGAAGGGAAGGGAAGGGAAGGGAAGGAAGGGAAGTGGAAGGGAAGGGAAGTTCCGGGAAGGAAGGGGAAGGGAAGGAAGGAAGGGAAGTTCCGGGAAGGGAAGGGAAGGGAAGGAAGGGAAGGGAAGGGAAGGGAAGGGAAGGGAAGGGAAGGGAAGGGAAGGGAAGGGAAGGGAAGGGAAGGGAAGGGAAGGGAAGGGAAGGGAAGGGAAGGGAAGGGAAGGGAAGGAAGGGAAGGGAAGGGAAGGGAAGGGAAGGGAAGGGAAGGGAAGGAAGGGAAGGGAAGGGAAGGGAAGGGAAGGGAAGGGAAGGGAAGGGAAGGGAAGGGAAGGGAAGGGAAGGAAGGGAAGGGAAGGGAAGGGAAGGGAAGGGAAGTTCCGGGAAGGGAAGTTCCGGGAAGGGAAGGGAAGGGAAGGGAAGGGAAGGGAAGGGAAGGGAAGGGAAGGGAAGGGAAGGGAAGGGAAGTTCCGGGAAGGGAAGGGAAGTTCCGGGAAGGGAAGGGAAGGGAAGGGAAGGGAAGGGAAGGGAAGGGAAGGGAAGGGAAGGGAAGGGAAGGGAAGGAAGGGAAGGGAAGGGAAGGGAAGTTCCGGGAAGGGAAGTTCCGGGAAGGGAAGGGAAGTTCCGGGAAGGGAAGGGAAGTTCCGGGAAGGGAAGGGAAGGGAAGGGAAGTTCCGGGAAGGGAAGTTCCGGGAAGGGAAGGGAAGTTCCGGGAAGGGAAGGGAAGTTCCGGGAAGGGAAGGGAAGGGAAGGGAAGTTCCGGGAAGGGAAGTTCCGGGAAGGGAAGGGAAGGGAAGGGAAGGGAAGGGAAGGGAAGGGAAGGGAAGTTCCGGGAAGGGAAGGGAAGGGAAGGGAAGGGAAGGGAAGGGAAGGGAAGGGAAGGGAAGGGAAGGGAAGGGAAGGGAAGGGAAGGGAAGGGAAGTTCCGGGAAGGGAAGTTCCGGGAAGGGAAGGGAAGTTCCGGGAAGGGAAGGGAAGTTCCGGGAAGGGAAGGGAAGGGAAGGGAAGTTCCGGGAAGGGAAGTTCCGGGAAGGGAAGGGAAGTTCCGGGAAGGGAAGGGAAGTTCCGGGAAGGGAAGGGAAGGGAAGGGAAGTTCCGGGAAGGGAAGTTCCGGGAAGGGAAGGGAAGGGAAGGGAAGGGAAGGGAAGGGAAGGGAAGGGAAGTTCCGGGAAGGGAAGGGAAGGGAAGGGAAGGGAAGGGAAGGGAAGGGAAGGGAAGGGAAGTTCCGGGAAGGGAAGGGAAGGGAAGGGAAGTTCCGGGAAGGGAAGTTCCGGGAAGGGAAGGGAAGGGAAGGGAAGGGAAGGGAAGGGAAGGGAAGGGAAGGGAAGGGAAGGGAAGGGAAGGGAAGGGAAGGGAAGGGAAGGGAAGGGAAGGGAAGGGAAGGGAAGGGAAGGGAAGGGAAGGGAAGGGAAGGGAAGGGAAGGGAAGGGAAGGGAAGGGAAGGGAAGGGAAGGGAATGGAAGGGAAGTTCCGGGAAGGGAAGGGAAGTTCCGGGAAGTTCCGGGAAGGGAAGTTCCGGGAAGGGAAGGGAAGTTCCGGGAAGGGAAGTTCCGGGAAGGGAAGGGAAGTTCCGGGAAGGGAAGTTCCGGGAAGGGAAGTTCCGGGAAGGGAAGGGAAGTTCCGGGAAGGGAAGGGAAGGGAAGGGAAGTTCCGGGAAGGGAAGGGAAGGGAAGGGAAGGGAAGGGAAGGGAAGGGAAGGGAAGTTCCGGGAAGGGAAGTTCCGGGAAGGGAAGTTCCGGGAAGGGAAGGGAAGGGAAGGGAAGGGAAGGGAAGGGAAGGGAAGGGAAGGGAAGGGAAGGGAAGGGAAGGGAAGGGAAGGGAAGGGAAGGGAAGGGAAGGGAAGGGAAGGGAAGGGAAGGGAAGGGAAGGGAAGGGAAGGGAAGGGAAGGGAAGGGAAGGGAAGGGAAGTTCCGGGAAGGGAAGGGAAGGGAAGTTCCGGGAAGGGAAGTTCCGGGAAGGGAAGGGAAGTTCCGGGAAGGGAAGGGAAGTTCCGGGAAGGGAAGTTCCGGGAAGGGAAGTTCCGGGAAGGGAAGTTCCGGGAAGGGAAGTTCCAGGAAGGGAAGGGAAGGGAAGGGAAGGGAAGGGAAGGGAAGGGAAGTTCCGGGAAGGGAAGTTCCGGGAAGGGAAGGGAAGGGAAGTTCCGGGAAGGGAAGTTCCGGGAAGGGAAGTTCCAGGAAGGGAAGGGAAGGGAAGGGAAGGGAAGGGAAGGGAAGGGAAGGGAAGGGAAGGGAAGGGAAGGGAAGGGAAGGGAAGGGAAGGGAAGTTCCGGGAAGGGAAGGGAAGGGAAGGGAAGGGAAGGGAAGGGAAGGGAAGGGAAGGGAAGGGAAGGGAAGGGAAGGGAAGGGAAGGGAAGGGAAGGGAAGGGAAGGGAAGGGAAGGGAAGGGAAGGGAAGGGAAGGGAAGGGAAGGGAAGGGAAGGGAAGGGAAGGGAAGGGAAGGGAAGGGAAGGGAAGGGAAGGGAAGGGAAGGGAAGGGAAGGGAAGGGAAGGGAAGGGAAGGGAAGGGAAGGGAAGGGAAGGGAAGGGAAGGGAAGGGAAGGGAAGGGAAGGGAAGGGAAGTTCCGGGAAGGGAAGGGAAGGGAAGGGAAGGGAAGGGAAGGGAAGGGAAGGGAAGGGAAGGGAAGGGAAGGGAAGGGAAGGGAAGGGAAGGGAAGGGAAGGGAAGGGAAGGGAAGGGAAGGGAAGTTCCGGGAAGGGAAGGGAAGGGAAGGGAAGTTCCGGGAAGGGAAGTTCCGGGAAGGGAAGGGAAGGGAAGGGAAGGGAAGGGAAGGGAAGGGAAGGGAAGGGAAGGGAAGGGAAGGGAAGGGAAGGGAAGGGAAGGGAAGGGAAGTTCCGGGAAGGGAAGGGAAGGGAAGGGAAGTTCCGGGAAGGGAAGGGAAGGGAAGGGAAGTTCCGGGAAGGGAAGTTCCGGGAAGGGAAGTTCCGGGAAGGGAAGGGAAGTTCCGGGAAGGGAAGGGAAGTTCCGGGAAGGGAAGGGAAGGGAAGGGAAGGGAAGTTCCGGGAAGGGAAGTTCCGGGAAGGGAAGGGAAGTTCCGGGAAGGGAAGGGAAGTTCCGGGAAGGGAAGGGAAGGGAAGGGAAGTTCCGGGAAGGGAAGTTCCGGGAAGGGAAGGGAAGGGAAGGGAAGGGAAGGGAAGGGAAGGGAAGTTCCGGGAAGGGAAGGGAAGGGAAGGGAAGGGAAGGGAAGGGAAGGGAAGGGAAGGGAAGTTCCGGGAAGGGAAGGGAAGGGAAGGGAAGTTCCGGGAAGGGAAGTTCCGGGAAGGGAAGGGAAGGGAAGTTCCGGGAAGGGAAGTTCCGGGAAGGGAAGGGAAGGGAAGGGAAGGGAAGGGAAGGGAAGGGAAGGGAAGGGAAGGGAAGGGAAGGGAAGGGAAGGGAAGGGAAGGGAAGGGAAGGGAAGGGAAGGGAAGGGAAGGGAAGGGAAGGGAAGGGAAGGGAAGGGAAGGGAAGGGAAGGGAAGGGAAGGGAAGGGAAGGGAAGGGAAGGGAAGGGAAGGGAAGGGAAGGGAAGGGAAGGGAAGGGAAGGGAAGGGAAGGGAAGGGAAGGGAAGGGAAGGGAAGGGAAGGGAAGGGAAGGGAAGGGAAGGGAAGGGAAGGGAAGGGAAGTTCCGGGAAGGGAAGTTCCGGGAAGGGAAGTTCCGGGAAGGGAAGGGAAGGGAAGGGAAGGGAAGGGAAGGGAAGGGAAGGGAAGGGAAGGGAAGGGAAGGGAAGGGAAGGGAAGGGAAGGGAAGGGAAGGGAAGGGAAGGGAAGGGAAGGGAAGGGAAGGGAAGGGAAGGGAAGGGAAGGGAAGGGAAGGGAAGGGAAGGGAAGGGAAGGGAAGGGAAGGGAAGGGAAGGGAAGGGAAGGGAAGGGAAGGGAAGGGAAGGGAAGGGAAGGGAAGGGAAGTTCCGGGAAGGGAAGTTCCGGGAAGGGAAGGGAAGGGAAGGGAAGTTCCGGGAAGTTCCGGGAAGGGAAGGGAAGGGAAGGGAAGGGAAGGGAAGGGAAGGGAAGGGAAGGGAAGGGAAGGGAAGGGAAGGGAAGGGAAGGGAAGGGAAGGGAAGGGAAGGGAAGGGAAGGGAAGGGAAGGGAAGGGAAGGGAAGGGAAGGGAAGGGAAGGGAAGGGAAGGGAAGGGAAGGGAAGGGAAGGGAAGGGAAGGGAAGGGAAGGGAAGGGAAGGGAAGGGAAGGGAAGGGAAGGGAAGGGAAGGGAAGGGAAGGGAAGGGAAGGGAAGTTCCGGGAAGGGAAGGGAAGGGAAGGGAAGGGAAGGGAAGGGAAGGGGGGAAGGGAAGTTCCGGTACGGGAAGGGAAGGGAAGGGAAGGGAAGGGAAGGGAAGGGAAGGGAAGGGAAGGGAAGTTCCGGGAAGGGAAGGGAAGTTCCGGGAAGGGAAGTTCCGGGAAGGGAAGGGAAGGGAAGGGAAGGGAAGTTCCGGGAAGGGAAGTTCCGGGAAGGGAAGTTCCGGGAAGGGAAGGGAAGGGAAGGGAAGGGAAGTTCCGGGAAGGGAAGTTCCGGGAAGGGAAGTTCCGGGAAGGGAAGTTCCGGGAAGGGAAGGGAAGGGAAGTTCCGGGAAGGGAAGTTCCGGGAAGGGAAGGGAAGGGAAGTTCCGGGAAGGGAAGTTCCGGGAAGGGAAGTTCCGGGAAGGGAAGGGAAGGGAAGGGAAGGGAAGGGAAGGGAAGGGAAGGGAAGGGAAGGGAAGGGAAGGGAAGGGAAGGGAAGGGAAGGGAAGGGAAGGGAAGGGAAGGGAAGGGAAGGGAAGGGAAGGGAAGGGAAGGGAAGGGAAGGGAAGGGAAGGGAAGGGAAGGGAAGGGAAGGGAAGGGAAGGGAAGGGAAGGGAAGGGAAGGGAAGGGAAGGGAAGGGAAGGGAAGGGAAGGGAAGGGAAGGGAAGGGAAGGGAAGGGAAGGGAAGTTCCGGGAAGGGAAGTTCCGGTACGGGAAGGGAAGGGAAGGGAAGGGAAGGGAAGGGAAGGGAAGGGAAGTTCCGGGAAGGGAAGGGAAGTTCCGGGAAGGGAAGGGAAGGGAAGGGAAGGGAAGGGAAGGGAAGGGAAGGGAAGGGAAGGGAAGGGAAGGGAAGGGAAGGGAAGGGAAGGGAAGGGAAGGGAAGGGAAGGGAAGGGAAGGGAAGGGAAGGGAAGGGAAGGGAAGGGAAGGGAAGGGAAGGGAAGGGAAGGGAAGGGAAGGGAAGGGAAGGGAAGGGAAGGGAAGGGAAGGGAAGGGAAGGGAAGGGAAGGGAAGGGAAGGGAAGGGAAGGGAAGGGAAGGGAAGGGAAGTTCCGGGAAGGGAAGGGAAGGGAAGGGAAGGGAAGGGAAGGGAAGGGAAGGGAAGGGAAGGGAAGGGAAGGGAAGGGAAGGGAAGGGAAGGGAAGGGAAGGGAAGGGAAGGGAAGGGAAGTTCCGGGAAGGGAAGGGAAGGGAAGGGAAGTTCCGGGAAGGGAAGTTCCGGGAAGGGAAGGGAAGGGAAGGGAAGGGAAGGGAAGGGAAGGGAAGGGAAGGGAAGGGAAGGGAAGGGAAGGGAAGGGAAGGGAAGTTCCGGGAAGGGAAGGGAAGGGAAGGGAAGTTCCGGGAAGGGAAGGGAAGGGAAGGGAAGTTCCGGGAAGGGAAGTTCCGGGAAGGGAAGTTCCGGGAAGGGAAGGGAAGTTCCGGGAAGGGAAGGGAAGTTCCGGGAAGGGAAGGGAAGGGAAGGGAAGTTCCGGGAAGGGAAGTTCCGGGAAGGGAAGGGAAGTTCCGGGAAGGGAAGGGAAGTTCCGGGAAGGGAAGGGAAGGGAAGGGAAGTTCCGGGAAGGGAAGTTCCGGGAAGGGAAGGGAAGGGAAGTTCCGGGAAGGGAAGGGAAGGGAAGTTCCGGGAAGGGAAGGGAAGGGAAGGGAAGGGAAGGGAAGGGAAGGGAAGGGAAGTTCCGGGAAGGGAAGGGAAGGGAAGGGAAGTTCCGGGAAGGGAAGTTCCGGGAAGGGAAGGGAAGGGAAGTTCCGGGAAGGGAAGTTCCGGGAAGGGAAGGGAAGGGAAGGGAAGGGAAGGGAAGGGAAGGGAAGGGAAGGGAAGGGAAGGGAAGGGAAGGGAAGGGAAGGGAAGGGAAGGGAAGGGAAGGGAAGGGAAGGGAAGGGAAGGGAAGGGAAGGGAAGGGAAGGGAAGGGAAGGGAAGGGAAGGGAAGGGAAGGGAAGGGAAGGGAAGGGAAGGGAAGGGAAGGGAAGGGAAGGGAAGGGAAGGGAAGGGAAGGGAAGGGAAGGGAAGGGAAGGGAAGTTCCGGGAAGGGAAGGGAAGTTCCGGGAAGGGAAGTTCCGGGAAGGGAAGTTCCGGGAAGGGAAGGGAAGGGAAGGGAAGGGAAGGGAAGGGAAGGGAAGTGAAGGGAAGGGAAGGGAAGGGAAGGGAAGGGAAGGGAAGGGAAGGGAAGGGAAGGGAAGGGAAGGGAAGGGAAGGGAAGGGAAGGGAAGGGAAGGGAAGGGAAGGGAAGGGAAGGGAAGGGAAGGGAAGGGAAGGGAAGGGAAGGGAAGGGAAGGGAAGGGAAGGGAAGGGAAGGGAAGGGAAGGGAAGGGAAGGGAAGGGAAGGGAAGGGAAGGGAAGGAAGGGAAGGGAAGGGAAGTTCCGGGAAGGGAAGTTCCGGGAAGGGAAGGGAAGGGAAGGGAAGTTCCGGGAAGTTCCGGGAAGGGAAGGGAAGGGAAGGGAAGGGAAGGGAAGGGAAGGGAAGGGAAGGGAAGGGAAGGGAAGGGAAGGGAAGGGAAGGGAAGGGAAGGGAAGGGAAGGGAAGGGAAGGGAAGGGAAGGGAAGGGAAGGGAAGGGAAGGGAAGGGAAGGGAAGGGAAGGGAAGGGAAGGGAAGGGAAGGGAAGGGAAGGGAAGGGAAGGGAAGGGAAGGGAAGGGAAGGGAAGGGAAGGGAAGGGAAGGGAAGGGAAGGGAAGGGAAGGGAAGGGAAGGGAAGGGAAGGGAAGGGAAGGGAAGGAAGGGAAGGGAAGGGAAGGGAAGGAAGGGAAGGGAAGGGAAGGGAAGGGAAGGGAAGGGAAGGGAAGGGAAGGGAAGTTCCGGGAAGGGAAGGGAAGGGAAGGGAAGGGAAGGGAAGGGAAGGGAAGGGAAGGGAAGGGAAGGGAAGGGAAGGGAAGGGAAGGGAAGGGAAGGGAAGGGAAGTTCCGGGAAGGGAAGTTCCGGGAAGGGAAGTTCCGGGAAGGGAAGGGAAGGGAAGGGAAGGGAAGGGAAGGGAAGGGAAGTTCCGGGAAGGGAAGGGAAGGGAAGGGAAGGGAAGGGAAGGGAAGGGAAGGGAAGGGAAGGGAAGGGAAGGGAAGGGAAGTTCCGGGAAGGGAAGTTCCGGGAAGGGAAGGGAAGGGAAGGGAAGGGAAGGGAAGGGAAGGAAGGGAAGGGAAGGGAAGGGAAGGGAAGGGAAGGGAAGGGAAGGGAAGGGAAGGGAAGGGAAGGGAAGGGAAGGGAAGGGAAGGGAAGGGAAGGGAAGGGAAGGGAAGGGAAGGGAAGGGAAGGGAAGTTCCGGGAAGGGAAGTTCCGGGAAGGGAAGGGAAGTTCCGGGAAGGGAAGGGAAGTTCCGGGAAGGGAAGTTCCGGGAAGGGAAGTTCCGGGAAGGGAAGTTCCGGGAAGGGAAGTTCCAGGAAGGGAAGGGAAGGGAAGGGAAGGGAAGGGAAGGGAAGTTCCGGGAAGGGAAGTTCCGGGAAGGGAAGGGAAGGGAAGTTCCGGGAAGGGAAGTTCCGGGAAGGGAAGGGAAGGGAAGGGAAGGGAAGGGAAGGGAAGGGAAGGAAGGGAAGGGAAGGAAGGGAAGGGAAGGGAAGGGAAGGGAAGGGAAGGGAAGGGAAGGGAAGGGAAGGGAAGGGAAGGGAAGGGAAGGGAAGGGAAGGGAAGGGAAGGGAAGGGAAGGGAAGGGAAGGGAAGGGAAGGGAAGGGAAGGGAAGGGAAGGGAAGGAAGGGAAGGGAAGGGAAGGGAAGGGAAGGGAAGGGAAGGGAAGGGAAGGGAAGGGAAGGGAAGTTCCGGGAAGGGAAGGGAAGGGAAGGGAAGGGAAGTTCCGGGAAGGGAAGGGAAGGGAAGGGAAGGGAAGGGAAGGGAAGGGAAGGGAAGGGAAGGGAAGGGAAGGGAAGGGAAGGGAAGGGAAGGGAAGGGAAGGGAAGGGAAGGAAGGGAAGGGAAGGGAAGGGAAGGGAAGGGAAGGGAAGGGAAGGGAAGGGAAGGGAAGGGAAGGGAAGGGAAGGGAAGGGAAGGGAAGGGAAGGGAAGGGAAGGGAAGGGAAGGGAAGGGAAGGGAAGGGAAGGGAAGGGAAGGGAAGTTCCGGGAAGGGAAGTTCCGGAAGGGAAGGGAAGGGAAGGGAAGGGAAGGGAAGGGAAGGGAAGGGAAGGGAAGGGAAGGGAAGTTCCGGGAAGGGAAGGGAAGTTCCGGGAAGGGAAGGGAAGGGAAGGGAAGGGAAGGGAAGGGAAGGGAAGGGAAGGGAAGGGAAGGGAAGGGAAGGGAAGGGAAGGGAAGGGAAGTTCCGGGAAGGGAAGTTCCGGGAAGGGAAGGGAAGTTCCGGGAAGGGAAGGGAAGTTCCGGGAAGGGAAGGGAAGGGAAGGGAAGTTCCGGGAAGGGAAGTTCCGGGAAGGGAAGGGAAGTTCCGGGAAGGGAAGGGAAGTTCCGGGAAGGGAAGGGAAGGGAAGGGAAGTTCCGGGAAGGGAAGTTCCGGGAAGGGAAGGGAAGGGAAGGGAAGGGAAGGGAAGGGAAGGGAAGGGAAGTTCCGGGAAGGGAAGGGAAGGGAAGGGAAGGGAAGGGAAGGGAAGGGAAGGGAAGGGAAGGGAAGGGAAGGGAAGGGAAGGGAAGGGAAGGGAAGTTCCGGGAAGGGAAGTTCCGGGAAGGGAAGGGAAGTTCCGGGAAGGGAAGGGAAGTTCCGGGAAGGGAAGGGAAGGGAAGGGAAGTTCCGGGAAGGGAAGTTCCGGGAAGGGAAGGGAAGTTCCGGGAAGGGAAGGGAAGTTCCGGGAAGGGAAGGGAAGGGAAGGGAAGTTCCGGGAAGGGAAGTTCCGGGAAGGGAAGGGAAGGGAAGGGAAGGGAAGGGAAGGGAAGGGAAGGGAAGTTCCGGGAAGGGAAGGGAAGGGAAGGGAAGGGAAGGGAAGGGAAGGGAAGGGAAGGGAAGTTCCGGGAAGGGAAGGGAAGGGAAGGGAAGTTCCGGGAAGGGAAGTTCCGGGAAGGGAAGGGAAGGGAAGGGAAGGGAAGGGAAGGGAAGGGAAGGGAAGGGAAGGGAAGGGAAGGGAAGGGAAGGGAAGGGAAGGGAAGGGAAGGGAAGGGAAGGGAAGGGAAGGGAAGGGAAGGGAAGGGAAGGGAAGGGAAGGGAAGGGAAGGGAAGGGAAGGGAAGGGAATGGAAGGGAAGTTCCGGGAAGGGAAGGGAAGTTCCGGGAAGTTCCGGGAAGGGAAGTTCCGGGAAGGGAAGGGAAGTTCCGGGAAGGGAAGTTCCGGGAAGGGAAGTTCCGGGAAGGGAAGGGAAGTTCCGGGAAGGGAAGGGAAGGGAAGGGAAGTTCCGGGAAGGGAAGGGAAGGGAAGGGAAGGGAAGGGAAGGGAAGGGAAGGGAAGTTCCGGGAAGGGAAGTTCCGGGAAGGGAAGTTCCGGGAAGGGAAGGGAAGGGAAGGGAAGGGAAGGGAAGGGAAGGGAAGGGAAGGGAAGGGAAGGGAAGGGAAGGGAAGGGAAGGGAAGGGAAGGGAAGGGAAGGGAAGGGAAGGGAAGGGAAGGGAAGGGAAGGGAAGGGAAGGGAAGGGAAGGGAAGGGAAGGGAAGGGAAGTTCCGGGAAGGGAAGGGAAGGGAAGTTCCGGGAAGGGAAGTTCCGGGAAGGGAAGGGAAGTTCCGGGAAGGGAAGGGAAGTTCCGGGAAGGGAAGTTCCGGGAAGGGAAGTTCCGGGAAGGGAAGTTCCGGGAAGGGAAGTTCCAGGAAGGGAAGGGAAGGGAAGGGAAGGGAAGGGAAGGGAAGGGAAGTTCCGGGAAGGGAAGTTCCGGGAAGGGAAGGGAAGGGAAGTTCCGGGAAGGGAAGTTCCGGGAAGGGAAGTTCCAGGAAGGGAAGGGAAGGGAAGGGAAGGGAAGGGAAGGGAAGGGAAGGGAAGGGAAGGGAAGGGAAGGGAAGGGAAGGGAAGGGAAGGGAAGGGAAGGGAAGGGAAGGGAAGGGAAGGGAAGGGAAGGGAAGGGAAGGGAAGGGAAGGGAAGGGAAGGGAAGGGAAGGGAAGGGAAGGGAAGGGAAGGGAAGGGAAGGGAAGGGAAGGGAAGGGAAGGGAAGGGAAGGGAAGGGAAGGGAAGGGAAGGGAAGGGAAGGGAAGGGAAGGGAAGGGAAGGGAAGGGAAGGGAAGGGAAGGGAAGGGAAGGGAAGGGAAGGGAAGGGAAGGGAAGGGAAGGGAAGGGAAGGGAAGGGAAGGGAAGGGAAGTTCCGGGAAGGGAAGGGAAGGGAAGGGAAGGGAAGGGAAGGGAAGGGAAGGGAAGGGAAGGGAAGGGAAGGGAAGGGAAGGGAAGGGAAGGGAAGGGAAGGGAAGGGAAGGGAAGGGAAGGGAAGGGAAGGGAAGTTCCGGGAAGGGAAGGGAAGGGAAGGGAAGTTCCGGGAAGGGAAGTTCCGGGAAGGGAAGGGAAGGGAAGGGAAGGGAAGGGAAGGGAAGGGAAGGGAAGGGAAGGGAAGGGAAGGGAAGGGAAGGGAAGGGAAGTTCCGGGAAGGGAAGGGAAGGGAAGGGAAGTTCCGGGAAGGGAAGGGAAGGGAAGGGAAGTTCCGGGAAGGGAAGTTCCGGGAAGGGAAGTTCCGGGAAGGGAAGGGAAGTTCCGGGAAGGGAAGGGAAGTTCCGGGAAGGGAAGGGAAGGGAAGGGAAGGGAAGTTCCGGGAAGGGAAGTTCCGGGAAGGGAAGGGAAGTTCCGGGAAGGGAAGGGAAGTTCCGGGAAGGGAAGGGAAGGGAAGGGAAGTTCCGGGAAGGGAAGTTCCGGGAAGGGAAGGGAAGGGAAGGGAAGGGAAGGGAAGGGAAGGGAAGGGAAGGGAAGGGAAGTTCCGGGAAGGGAAGGGAAGGGAAGGGAAGGGAAGGGAAGGGAAGGGAAGGGAAGGGAAGTTCCGGGAAGGGAAGGGAAGGGAAGGGAAGTTCCGGGAAGGGAAGTTCCGGGAAGGGAAGGGAAGGGAAGTTCCGGGAAGGGAAGTTCCGGGAAGGGAAGGGAAGGGAAGGGAAGGGAAGGGAAGGGAAGGGAAGGGAAGGGAAGGGAAGGGAAGGGAAGGGAAGGGAAGGGAAGGGAAGGGAAGGGAAGGGAAGGGAAGGGAAGGGAAGGGAAGGGAAGGGAAGGGAAGGGAAGGGAAGGGAAGGGAAGGGAAGGGAAGGGAAGGGAAGGGAAGGGAAGGGAAGGGAAGGGAAGGGAAGGGAAGGGAAGGGAAGGGAAGGGAAGGGAAGGGAAGGGAAGGGAAGGGAAGGGAAGGGAAGGGAAGGGAAGGGAAGGGAAGGGAAGGGAAGTTCCGGGAAGGGAAGGGAAGTTCCGGGAAGGGAAGTTCCGGGAAGGGAAGTTCCGGGAAGGGAAGGGAAGGGAAGGGAAGGGAAGGGAAGGGAAGGGAAGGGAAGGGAAGGGAAGGGAAGGGAAGGGAAGGGAAGGGAAGGGAAGGGAAGGGAAGGGAAGGGAAGGGAAGGGAAGGGAAGGGAAGGGAAGGGAAGGGAAGGGAAGGGAAGGGAAGGGAAGGGAAGGGAAGGGAAGGGAAGGGAAGGGAAGGGAAGGGAAGGGAAGGGAAGGGAAGGGAAGGGAAGGGAAGGGAAGGGAAGGGAAGGGAAGTTCCGGGAAGGGAAGTTCCGGGAAGGGAAGGGAAGGGAAGGGAAGTTCCGGGAAGTTCCGGGAAGGGAAGGGAAGGGAAGGGAAGGGAAGGGAAGGGAAGGGAAGGGAAGGGAAGGGAAGGGAAGGGAAGGGAAGGGAAGGGAAGGGAAGGGAAGGGAAGGGAAGGGAAGGAAAGGGAAGGGAAGGGAAGGGAAGGGAAGGGAAGGGAAGGGAAGGGAAGGGAAGGGAAGGGAAGGGAAGGGAAGGGAAGGGAAGGGAAGGGAAGGGAAGGGAAGGGAAGGGAAGGGAAGGGAAGGGAAGGGAAGGGAAGGGAAGGGAAGGGAAGGGAAGGGAAGGGAAGGGAAGTTCCGGGAAGGGAAGGGAAGGGAAGGGAAGGGAAGGGAAGGGAAGGGAAGGGAAGTTCCGGGAAGGGAAGTTCCGGTACGGGAAGGGAAGGGAAGGGAAGGGAAGGGAAGGGAAGGGAAGGGAAGGGAAGGGAAGTTCCGGGAAGGGAAGGGAAGTTCCGGGAAGGGAAGTTCCGGGAAGGGAAGGGAAGGGAAGGGAAGGGAAGTTCCGGGAAGGGAAGTTCCGGGAAGGGAAGTTCCGGGAAGGGAAGGGAAGGGAAGGGAAGGGAAGTTCCGGGAAGGGAAGTTCCGGGAAGGGAAGTTCCGGGAAGGGAAGTTCCGGGAAGGGAAGGGAAGGGAAGTTCCGGGAAGGGAAGTTCCGGGAAGGGAAGGGAAGGGAAGTTCCGGGAAGGGAAGTTCCGGGAAGGGAAGGGAAGGGAAGGGAAGGGAAGGGAAGGGAAGGGAAGGGAAGGGAAGGGAAGGGAAGGGAAGGGAAGGGAAGGGAAGGGAAGGGAAGGGAAGGGAAGGGAAGGGAAGGGAAGGGAAGGGAAGGGAAGGGAAGGGAAGGGAAGGGAAGGGAAGGGAAGGGAAGGGAAGGGAAGGGAAGGGAAGGGAAGGGAAGGGAAGGGAAGGGAAGGGAAGGGAAGGGAAGGGAAGGGAAGGGAAGGGAAGGGAAGGGAAGGGAAGGGAAGGGAAGGGAAGTTCCGGGAAGGGAAGTTCCGGTACGGGAAGGGAAGGGAAGGGAAGGGAAGGGAAGGGAAGGGAAGGGAAGTTCCGGGAAGGGAAGGGAAGTTCCGGGAAGGGAAGGGAAGGGAAGGGAAGGGAAGGGAAGGGAAGGGAAGGGAAGGGAAGGGAAGGGAAGGGAAGGGAAGGGAAGGGAAGGGAAGGGAAGGGAAGGGAAGGGAAGGGAAGGGAAGGGAAGGGAAGGGAAGGGAAGGGAAGGGAAGGGAAGGGAAGGGAAGGGAAGGGAAGGGAAGGGAAGGGAAGGGAAGGGAAGGGAAGGGAAGGGAAGGGAAGGGAAGGGAAGGGAAGGGAAGGGAAGGGAAGGGAAGTTCCGGGAAGGGAAGGGAAGGGAAGGGAAGGGAAGGGAAGGGAAGGGAAGGGAAGGGAAGGGAAGGGAAGGGAAGGGAAGGGAAGGGAAGGGAAGGGAAGGGAAGGGAAGGGAAGGGAAGGGAAGTTCCGGGAAGGGAAGGGAAGGGAAGGGAAGTTCCGGGAAGGGAAGTTCCGGGAAGGGAAGGGAAGGGAAGGGAAGGGAAGGGAAGGGAAGGGAAGGGAAGGGAAGGGAAGGGAAGGGAAGGGAAGGGAAGTTCCGGGAAGGGAAGGGAAGGGAAGGGAAGTTCCGGGAAGGGAAGGGAAGGGAAGGGAAGTTCCGGGAAGGGAAGTTCCGGGAAGGGAAGTTCCGGGAAGGGAAGGGAAGTTCCGGGAAGGGAAGGGAAGTTCCGGGAAGGGAAGGGAAGGGAAGGGAAGTTCCGGGAAGGGAAGTTCCGGGAAGGGAAGGGAAGTTCCGGGAAGGGAAGGGAAGTTCCGGGAAGGGAAGGGAAGGGAAGGGAAGTTCCGGGAAGGGAAGTTCCGGGAAGGGAAGGGAAGGGAAGTTCCGGGAAGGGAAGGGAAGGGAAGTTCCGGGAAGGGAAGGGAAGGGAAGGGAAGGGAAGGGAAGGGAAGGGAAGGGAAGGGAAGTTCCGGGAAGGGAAGGGAAGGGAAGGGAAGTTCCGGGAAGGGAAGTTCCGGGAAGGGAAGGGAAGGGAAGTTCCGGGAAGGGAAGTTCCGGGAAGGGAAGGGAAGGGAAGGGAAGGGAAGGGAAGGGAAGGGAAGGGAAGGGAAGGGAAGGGAAGGGAAGGGAAGGGAAGGGAAGGAAGGGAAGGGAAGGGAAGGGAAGGGAAGGGAAGGAAGGGAAGGGAAGGGAAGGGAAGGGAAGGGAAGGGAAGGGAAGGAAGGGAAGGGAAGGAAGGGAAGGGAAGGGAAGGGAAGGAAGGGAAGGGAAGGGAAGGGAAGGGAAGGGAAGGGAAGGGAAGGGAAGGGAAGGGAAGGGAAGGGAAGGGAAGGGAAGGGAAGGGAAGGGAAGTTCCGGGAAGGGAAGGGAAGTTCCGGGAAGGGAAGTTCCGGGAAGGGAAGTTCCGGGAAGGGAAGGGAAGGGAAGGGAAGGGAAGGGAAGGGAAGGGAAGTGAAGGGAAGGGAAGGGAAGGGAAGGGAAGGGAAGGGAAGGGAAGGAAGGGAAGGGAAGGAAGGGAAGGGAAGGGAAGGGAAGGGAAGGGAAGGGAAGGGAAGGGAAGGGAAGGGAGGGAAGGGAAGGGAAGGGAAGGGAAGGGAAGGGAAGGGAAGGGAAGGGAAGGGAAGGGAGGGAAGGGAAGGGAAGGGAAGGGAAGGGAAGGGAAGGGAAGGGAAGGGAAGGGAAGGAAGGGAAGGGAAGGGAAGGGAAGGGAAGGGAAGTTCCGGGAAGGGAAGTTCCGGGAAGGGAAGGGAAGGGAAGGGAAGTTCCGGGAAGTTCCGGGAAGTTCGGGAAGGGAAGGAAGGGAAGGGAAGGGAAGGGAAGGGAAGGGAAGGGAAGGGAAGGGAAGGGAAGGGAAGGGAAGGGAAGGGAAGGGAAGAGGAAGGGAAGGGAAGGGAAGGGAAGGGAAGGGAAGGGAAGGGAAGGGAAGGGAAGGGAAGGGAAGGGAAGGGAAGGGAAGGGAAGGGAAGGGAAGGGAAGGGAAGGGAAGGGAAGGGAAGGGAAGGGAAGGGAAGGGAAGGAAGGGAAGGGAAGGGAAGGGAAGGGAAGGGAAGGGAAGGGAAGGGAAGGGAAGGGAAGGGAAGTTCCGGGAAGGGAAGGGAAGGGAAGGGAAGGGAAGGGAAGGGAAGGGAAGGGAAGGGAAGTTCCGGGAAGGGAAGTTCGGTACGGGAAGAGGGAAGGGAAGGAAGGGAAGGGAAGGGAAGGGAAGGGAAGGGAAGGGAAGGGAAGGGAAGGGAAGGGAAGTTCCGGGAAGGGAAGTTCCGGGAAGGGAAGGGAAGGGAAGGGAAGGGAAGTTCCGGGAAGGGAAGTTCCGGGAAGGGAAGTTCCGGGAAGGGAAGGGAAGGGAAGGAAGGGAAGTTCCGGGAAGGGAAGTTCCGGGAAGGGAAGTTCCGGGAAGGGAAGTTCCGGGAAGGGAAGGGAAGGGAAGTTCCGGGAAGGGAAGTTCCGGGAAGGGAAGGGAAGGGAAGTTCCGGGAAGGGAAGTTCCGGGAAGGGAAGGGAAGGGAAGGGAAGGGAAGGGAAGGGAAGGGAAGGGAAGGGAAGGGAAGGGAAGGGAAGGGAAGGGGAAGGGAAGGGAAGGGAAGGGAGGAAGGGAAGGGAAGGGAAGGGAAGGGAAGGGAAGGGAAGGGAAGGGAAGGGAAGGGAAGGGAAGGGAAGGGAAGGGAAGGAAGGGAAGGGAAGGGAAGGGAAGGAAGGGAAGGGAAGGGAAGGGAAGGGAAGGGAAGGGAAGGGAAGGGAAGGGAAGGGAAGGGAAGGAAGGGAAGGGAAGGGAAGTTCCGGGAAGGGAAGGGAAGGGAAGGGAAGGGAAGGGAAGGGAAGGGAAGGGAAGTTCCGGGAAGGGAAGTTCCGGGAAGGGAAGGGAAGTTCCGGGAAGGGAAGTCCGGGAAGGGAAGGGAAGTTCCGGGAAGGGAAGTTCCGGGAAGGGAAGGGAAGGGAAGGGAAGGGAAGGGAAGGGAAGGGAAGGGAAGGGAAGGGAAGGGAAGGGAAGGGAAGGGAAGGGAAGGGAAGGGAAGGGAAGGGAAGGGAAGGGAAGGAAGGGAAGGGAAGGGAAGGGAAGGGAAGGGAAGGAAGGGAAGGGAAGGGAAGGGAAGGGAAGGGAAGGGAAGGGAAGGGAAGGGAAGGGAAGGAAGGGAAGGGAAGGGAAGGGAAGGGAAGGGAAGGGAAGGGAAGGGAGGAAGGGAAGGGAAGGGAAGGGAAGGGAAGGGAAGGGAAGGGAAGGGAAGTTCCGGGAAGGGAAGGGAAGTTCCGGGAAGGGAAGGGAAGGGAAGGGAAGTTCCGGGAAGGGAAGTTCCGGGAAGGGAAGGAAGGGAAGGGAAGGGAAGGGAAGGGAAGGGAAGGGAAGGAAGGGAAGGGAAGGGAAGGGAAGGGAAGGGAAGGGAAGGAAGGGAAGGGAAGGGAAGGGAAGGGAAGGGAAGGGAAGGAAGGAAGGGAAGGGAAGGGAAGGGAAGGGAAGGGAAGGGAAGGGAAGGGAGGAAGGGAAGGGAAGGGAAGGGAAAGGGAAGGGAAGGGAAGGGAAGGGAAGGGAAGGGAAGGGAAGGGAAGGGAAGGGAAGGAAGGGAAGTTCCGGGAAGGGAAGGAAGTGTTCCGGGAAGGGAAGGGAAGGGAAGGGAAGGGAAGGGAAGGGAAGGGAAGGGAAGGGAAGGGAAGTTCCGGGAAGGGAAGTTCCGGGAAGGGAAGGGAAGGGAAGGGAAGGGAAGGGAAGGGAAGGGAAGGGAAGGGAAGGGAAGGGAAGGGAAGGGAAGGGAAGGGAAGGGAAGGGAAGGGAAGTTCCGGGAAGGGAAGTTCCGGGAAGGGAAGGGAAGGGAAGGGAAGGGAAGGGAAGGGAAGTTCCGGGAAGGGAAGGGAAGGGAAGGGAAGGGAAGGGAAGGGAAGGGAAGGGAAGGGAAGGGAAGGGAAGGGAAGGGAAGGGAAGGGAAGGGAAGGGAAGGGAAGGGAAGGGAAGGGAAGGGAAGGGAAGGGAAGGGAAGGGAAGTTCCGGGAAGGGAAGGGAAGGAAGGGAAGGGAAGGGAAGGGAAGGGAAGGGAAGTTCCGGGAAGGGAAGGGAAGGGAAGGGAAGGGAAGGGAAGGGAAGGGAAGGGAAGGGAAGGGAAGGGAAGGGAAGGGAAGGGAAGGGAAGGGAAGGGAAGGGAAGGGAAGGGAAGGGAAGGGAAGGGAGGGAAGGGAAGGGAAGGGAAGGGAAAGTTCCGGGAAGGGAAGTCCGGGAAGGGAAGGGAAGGGAAGGGAAGGGAAGGGAAGGGAAGGGAAGGGAAGGGAAGGGAAGGGAAGGGAAGGGAAGGAAGGGAAGGGAAGGGAAGGGAAGGGAAGGGAAGGGAAGGGAAGGGAAGGGAAGGGAAGGGAAGGGAAGGGAAGGGAAGGAAGGGAAGGGAAGGGAAGGGAAGGGAAGGGAAGGGAAGGGAAGGGAAGGGAAGGGAAGGGAAGGGAAGGGAAGTTCCGGGAAGGGAAGTTCCGGAAGGGAAGGGAAGTTCCGGGAAGGGAAGGGAAGTTCCGGGAAGGGAAGTTCCGGGAAGGGAAGTTCCGGGAAGGGAAGTTCCGGGAAGGGAAGTTCCAGGAAGGGAAGGGAAGGGAAGGGAAGGGAAGGGAAGGGAAGGGAAGTTCCGGGAAGGGAAGTTCCGGGAAGGGAAGGGAAGGGAAGTTCCGGGAAGGAAGTTCCGGGAAGGGAAGGGAAGGGAAGGAAGGGAAGGGAAGGGAAGGGAAGGGAAGGGAAGGGAAGGGAAGGGAAGGGAAGGGAAGGGAAGGGAGGAAGGGAAGGGAAGGGAAGGGAAGGGAAGGGAAGGGAAGGGAAGGGAAGGGAAGGGAAGGGAAGGGAAGGGAAGGGAAGGGAAGGGAAGGGAAGGGAAGGGAAGGGAAGGAAGGGAAGGGAAGGGAAGGGAAGGGAAGGGGAAGGGAAGGGAAGGGAAGGGAAGGGAAGGGAAGGGAAGGGAAGGGAAGTTCCGGGAAGGGAAGGGAAGGGAAGGGAAGGGAAGGGAAGGGAAGGGAAGGGAAGGGAAGGGAAGGGAAGGGAAGGGAAGGGAAGGGAAGGGAAGGGAAGGGAAGGGAAGGGAAGGGAAGGGAAGGGAAGGGAAGGGAAGGGAAGGGAAGGGAAGGGAAGGGAAGGGAAGGGAAGGGAAGGGAAGGGAAGGGAAGGGAAGGGAAGGGAAGGGAAGTTCCGGGAAGGGAAGGGAAGGGAAGGGAAGTTCCGGGAAGGGAAGTTCCGGGAAGGGAAGGGAAGGGAAGGGAAGGGAAGGGAAGGGAAGGGAAGTTCCGGGAAGGGAAGGGAAGTTCCGGGAAGGGAAGTTCCGGGAAGGGAAGGGAAGGAAGGGAAGGGAAGGGAAGGGAAGGGAAGGGAAGGAAGGGAAGGGAAGGGAAGGGAAGGGAAGGGATGGGAAGGGAAGTTCCGGGAAGGGAAGTTCCGGGAAGGGAAGGGAAGTTCCGGGAAGGGAAGGGAAGTTCCGGGAAGGGAAGGGAAGGGAAGGGAAGTTCCGGGAAGGGAAGTTCCGGGAAGGGAAGGGAAGTTCCGGGAAGGGAAGGGAAGTTCCGGGAAGGGAAGGGAAGGGAAGGGAAGTTCCGGGAAGGGAAGTTCCGGGAAGGGAAGGGAAGGGAAGGGAAGGGAAGGGAAGGGAAGGGAAGGGAAGGGAAGTTCCGGGAAGGGAAGGGAAGGGAAGGGAAGGGAAGGGAAGGGAAGGGAAGTTCCGGGAAGGGAAGGGAAGGGAAGGGAAGTTCCGGGAAGGGAAGTTCCGGGAAGGGAAGGGAAGGGAAGTTCCGGGAAGTTCCGGAAGGGAAGGGAAGGGAAGTTCCGGGAAGTTCCGGGAAGGGAAGGGAAGGGAAGGGAAGGGAAGGGAAGGGAAGGGAAGGGAAGGGAAGGG
>NW_026912078.1:0-20271 GCF_963662255.1 Cinclus cinclus
ACCCACAGGTGTTAATGAACCCCCCAGACCGCTCTAATTAACACCCCCAGGTGTTAATGAACCCCCCCCAGGCCGCTCTAATTAACACCCCAGGTGTTAATGAACCCCCCCCAGGCCGCTCTAATTAACACCCCAGGTGTTAATGAACCCCCCCATGCCGCTCTAATTAACACCCCAGGTGTTAATGAACCAACCCAGACCGCTCTAATTAACACCCCAGGTGTTAAATGAACCCCCCCAGGCCGCTCTAATTAACACCCCAGGTGTTAATGAACCCCCCCAGACAGCTCTAAATTACACCCCAGGTGTTAATGAACCCCCATGCCGCTCTAATTAACACCCCAGGTGTTAATGAACCCCCCCAGACTGCTCTAATTAACACCCCAGGTGTTAATGAACCAACCCAGACCGCTCTAATTAACACCCCAGGTGTTAATGAACCCCCAGACCGCTCTAATTAACACCCCAGGTGTTAATGAACCATCCCAGACCGCTCTAATTAACACCCCAGGTGTTAATGAACCAACCCAGACCGCTCTAATTAACACCCCAGGTGTTAATGAACCCCCCCAGGCCGCTCTAATTAACACCCCAGGTGTTAATGAACCAACCCAGACCGCTCTAATTAACACCCCAGGTGTTAATGAACCCCCCCAGGCCGCTCTAATTAACACCCCAGGTGTTAATGAACCCCCCCAGACCGCTCTAATTAACACCCCAGGTGTTAATGACCCCCCCAGGCACTAATTAATCCCCCCAGACCACCCCAATTAACACCCCCGGGTGCTCATTAACCCCTCCAGACTCTAATTAACACCCTCAGTCTCTAATTAAGACCCAAGGGACTAATTAAGATCTCCAGGCCTAATTAACCCCCCCTTAACCTCACTTAATCAAGCCCCCAGACCACCCTAATTAACCCCCGGTTCTTAATTAACACCCAAAGGCTCCCCCTAATTAACCCCTCCAACCCCAATTTAGGCCTCCAGTCCTTAATTAACCCCAAGTTCCTAATTAGCCTCACTAATCAAGCTCCCCGCCCCTAATTATCCCATCAAAAGCCCCCTAATTAACCCCCACGCACTAATTACCCTCCCCCGTGCTAATTAAGCCCCCAGGATTGGGGGAGGTCTCCAGGGGAGGAGTTTTGGGGGTCTTGGGAGGATTTTTGGGGATCCCAGGATGGATTTTTTGGGGATCCCAGGATGGATTTTGGGATCCCAGGATGGATTTTGGGATCCCAGGATGGATTTTGGGGGATCTCAGGATGGATTTTTTGGGATCTGAGGATGGATTTTTTGGGATCTGAGGATGGATTTTTTGGGATCCCAGGTTGGATTTTTGTGATCCCAGGATGGATTTTTTGGGGATCCCAAGATGGATTTTTTTGGGACCCCAGGTTGGATTTTTGTGATCCCAAGATGGATTTTTTGGGATCCCAGGATGGATTTTTTGGGGACCCCAGGATGGATTTTTGAGGATCCCAGGATGGATTTTGGGATCCCAGGATGGATTTTGGGGGATCTCAGGATGGATTTTTGTGATCCCAGGATGGATTTTGGGGATCACAGGATGGATTTTTTGGGATCTGAGGATGGATTTTTGGGGATCCCAGGATGGATTTTTTGGGATCCCAGGTTGGATTTTTGTGATCCCACGATGGATTTTTTGGGATCCCAGGATGGATTTTGGGATCCCAGGATGGATTTTGGGGGATCTCAGAATGGATTTTTGGGATCCCAGGATGGATTTTTTGGGATCCCAGGTTGAATTTTTGTGATCCCAGGATGGATTTCTTGGGGACCCCAGGATGGATTTTTGAGGATCCCAGGATGGATTTTGGGATCCCAGGATGGATTTTTTGTGATCCCAAGATGGATTTTTTGTGATCCCAGGATGGATTTTTTGGGGATCCCAGGATGGATTTTGGGATCCCAGGTTGAATTTTTGGGGATCCCAAGATGGATTTTTTGAGGATCCCAGGATGGATTTTGGGATCCCAGGATGGATTTTGGGGTCCCAGGATGGATTTTTGGGGATCCCAGGCTGATTTTTGGGGTCTCACACCCACCCAGAACAGTTTGAAATCCTTTATTGAGGTCACGTGATCCCTTATTTACATATCGTACAGCGCCGCGGGCGGGGGGGAGGGGCCGCGACCCCTCCCCCTTCCCCCCCCTTTCCCCCAATTATATTTTTTTTACCCCTCCCCCCCTTTTAATTATTAATTAATATTTATTTTTTAATTTGGGGGGGGTGTTTATCGCTACATATCGAAGCCGTTTTATTGCCAGAGAAATTGGGGGGAGATTCCCCTCCCCCACCCATAAGCCCCTCCCCCACCCTTAAGCCCCTCCCCCACACACCATGATTTGGGGACACCTCCCCTCCCCTCCTCCCCACCCCCCACAAAAAAAAAAAAAGAAAAATTATCCCAAAACCCACCCGGGCCCCCCCCAGTTTGTGCTCGATGGGGACCCCACCATGGACCAGCCACGCGGGGGGGGCGGGGCCGACACCTCCCAAATTCCTGTGGGGCCGAAATGGCGGGAAACCCCTGGGGGAGGGGCGTGGGAACACCCCCCCCCCCCAAATGGGTCTGGGGATGCCTGAGGGGACAAGATGGCCGCCGAGGCGATCCTCGTCTCTTATTGGCTGGTTCTGCCCGGCCAAGATGGCCACCGAGGCGATCCTCGTCTCTTATTGGCTGCTGCCAGACAGATAAAATGGCCGCCGAGGCGATCGTCTCTTATTGGCTGGTTCTGCCCGGCCAAAATGGCCACTGAGGTGATCCTCGTCTCTCATTGGCTGCCGCCAGACAGAAAAAATAGCCGCTGAGGCGATCCTCGTCTCTCATTGGCTGCTGCCAGACAGACAAAATGGCTGCCGAGGCGATCCTCGTCTCTTATTGGCTGGTTCTGCCCAGCCAAGATGGCTGCCGAGGTGATCCTCGTCTCTCATTGGCTGTTTTCAGACAGACAAGATGGCCGCCGAGCAGATCCTTGTCTCTCATTGGCTGGTTCTGCCCAGCCAAGATGGCCACCGAGCGGATCCTTGTCTCTCATTGGCTGGTTCTGCCCAGCCAAGATGGCCACCGAGCGGATCCTTGTCTCTCATTGGCTGGTTCTGCCCAGCCAAGATGGCCGCCGAGCAGATCCTTGTCTCTCACTGGCCACCACGCCCAGTCAAAATGGCCGCCAGAGCAATCCTCATCTCTCATTGGCTGCTTCCGCTGATCCAAAATGCCCGCTAAGCCATTCCTGCCCTCTGATTGGCTCCTGCTGCCTGGCCAAGATGGCAGGTGATGATATCACCAATATGGCGGCCGGACGTGAGGCCCCGATGTCCCCAGATGGCTCCAAGGGGTGTCCCAGGTGTGTCACCAAACCCCCAGGTGTGCCCAGGTGTCTCACCTGTGCCTCAGGTGTCCCCAGGTGTGTCCCCAGGCCCCCAGGTGTGCCCAGGTGTGTCCCATGCGTGTCCCATGCATGTCCCAGATGTCCCCAGGTGTGTCCCCAAACCCCCAGGTGTGTCCCAGGCAGGTCTGGGTCACTCCTTGTGTCCCTGTGTGTCCCCAGGTGTGTCCCAGGTGTGTCCCCAGCCCTGCCAGCTGTACCTAAGTGAGCCCCATGTGTGCCCCTATGCTACCCAGGTGTGCCCAGGTGTATCCCCAAGCCCCCCAGGTGCACCCAGGTGCATCTAGGTGTGCCCCAAACCCCTCTAGGTGTGCCCAGGTGTGCCGAAAACCCTCCCAGGTGTGCCCCAAACCCTCCCAGGTGTGCCCAAAACCCTCCCAGGTGTGCCAAAACCCCTCCAGGTGTGACCCAAACCCCTCCAGGACCACCCAGGTGGGCCCAGGTGTGCCCCAAACCCCTCCAGGTGTGCCCCAAACCCCTCCAGGTGTGCCCAGGTGTGCCCAAATCCCTCCCAGGTGTGCCCCAAACCCCTCCAGGTGTGCCCCAAACCCCTCCAGGACCACCCAGGTGGGCCCAGGTGTGCCCCAAACCCCTCCAGGTGTGCCCCAAACCCCTCCAGGCGCACCCCGGTGTGCCCAGGTGCGTCTGAAACCCTCCCAGGTGTGACCCAAACCCCTCCAGGTGCGCCCCTAACCCCCCCAGTTGCGCCCCAACCCCCCCCCCAGGTGCTCCCCGAACCCCTCCAGGCGCGCCCAGGCGCGCCCTAGCAGGGCGACGTGGACAGGTGCGGGTGCGGGGCGGGTCTCTGGGGGTACTTGATGGCCGGGGGGTAGTTCTGGGTCATCTGGATGGACACGTCCGAGGAGGCGTCCGAGGGGCTGCGCGCGCGGGGCCACGCCCGCGGCTGCAGGAACTGCCCCGACAGCCCCGAGCAGGTGCTGAGGCGCGGCCGCAGCAGGTGAGGGGGAGCGCGGTACAGCTCCTCCTCGGCGTAGCGCTTGGTGAACAGGTACACCGACATCACACCTGCGCCCTGCGGGGAGAGAGAGACACCTGGGTGATACCTGGGTGACACCTGAGTGACACCTGTGACACCTGTAACACCTGAGTGACACCTGTAACAGCTGAGTGACACCTGAGTGACACCTGTGTGACACCTGAGTGACACCTGTGACACCTGTAACAGCTGAGTGACACCTGAGTGACACCTGTGTGACACCTGAGTGACACCTGAGTGACACCTGTGACACCTGTAACAGCTGAGTGACACCTGAGTGACACCTGAGTGACACCTGTAACAACTTGGTGAACAGGTACACCAACATCACACCTGCGCCCTGCGGGGAGAGAGAGACACCTGGGTGATACCTGGGAGACACCTGAGTGACACCTGTGACACCTGTAACACCTGAGTGACACCTGTAACAGCTGAGTGACACCTGAGTGACACCTGAGTGACACCTGAGTGACACCTGTGACACCTGTAACAGCTTGGTGAACAGGTACACCGACATCACACCTGCGCCCTGCGGGGAGAGAGAGGCACCTGGGTGATACCTGGGTGACACCTGAGTGACACCTGTGACAACTGTAACACCTGAGTGACACCTGAGTGACACCTCAGTGACACCTGAGTGACACCTGTAACAGCTGAGTGACACCTGAGTGACACCTGTAACAGCTGAGTGACACCTGTAACAGCTGAGTGACACCTGAGTGACACCTGTGACACCTGTAACACCTGGGTGACACCTGAGTGACACCTGTGACACCTGTAACACCTGAGTGACACCTGTAACAGCTGAGTGACACCTGAGTGACACCTGTGTGACACCTGAGTGACACCTGTGACACCTGTAACAGCTGAGTGACACCTGAGTGACACCTGTGTGACACCTGAGTGACACCTGAGTGACACCTGTGACACCTGTAACAGCTGAGTGACACCTGAGTGACACCTGAGTGACACCTGTAACAACTTGGTGAACAGGTACACCAACATCACACCTGCGCCCTGCGGGGAGAGAGAGACACCTGGGTGATACCTGGGAGACACCTGAGTGACACCTGTGACACCTGTAACACCTGAGTGACACCTGAGTGACACCTCAGTGACACCTGAGTGACACCTGTAACAGCTGAGTGACACCTGAGTGACACCTGTGACACCTGTAACACCTGGGTGACACCTGAGTGACACCTGTGACACCTGTAACAGCTTGGTGAACAGGTACACCGACATCACACCTGCGCCCTGCGGGGAGAGAGAGACACCTGGGTGATACCTGGGTGACACCTGAGTGACACCTGTGACACCTGTAACACCTGAGTGACACCTGTAACAGCTGAGTGACACCTGAGTGACACCTGTGTGACACCTGAGTGACACCTGTGACACCTGTAACAGCTGAGTGACACCTGAGTGACACCTGTGTGACACCTGAGTGACACCTGAGTGACACCTGTGACACCTGTAACAGCTGAGTGACACCTGAGTGACACCTGAGTGACACCTGTAACAACTTGGTGAACAGGTACACCAACATCACACCTGCGCCCTGCGGGGAGAGAGAGACACCTGGGTGATACCTGGGAGACACCTGAGTGACACCTGTGACACCTGTAACACCTGAGTGACACCTGTAACAGCTGAGTGACACCTGAGTGACACCTGAGTGACACCTGAGTGACACCTGTGACACCTGTAACAGCTTGGTGAACAGGTACACCGACATCACACCTGCGCCCTGCGGGGAGAGAGAGGCACCTGGGTGATACCTGGGTGACACCTGAGTGACACCTGTGACAACTGTAACACCTGAGTGACACCTGAGTGACACCTCAGTGACACCTGAGTGACACCTGTAACAGCTGAGTGACACCTGAGTGACACCTGTAACAGCTGAGTGACACCTGTAACAGCTGAGTGACACCTGAGTGACACCTGTGACACCTGTAACACCTGGGTGACACCTGAGTGACACCTGAGTGATTTTTGGGGGAAATTCCGGGAATTTCGGGAATTTTGGGAATTCCCATTTTCCCACCTAAAACCTCCGTTTTCTCACCTAAAATCTCCATTTTTTCACCTAAAATCTTCATTTTTTCACCTAAAATCCCAGGAATTTTGGGGGAAATTTCGGGAATTTCGGGAATCCTTGGGAATTTTGGGAATTCCCATTTTCTCCCTTAAAAACCTCCGTTTTCTCACCTAAAATCTCCGTTTTTTCGCGTAAAATCTCCGTTTTTTCGCGTAAAATCTCCGTTTTTTTCGCGTAAAATCTTCGTTTTTTCACCTAAAATCCCGGGAATTTTGGGGGAAATTTCGGGAATTTCGGGAATCCTTGGGAATTTTGGGAATTCCCATTTTCTCCCTTAAAAACCTCCGTTTTCTCACCTAAAATCTCCGTTTTTTCGCCTAAAATCTCCGTTTTTTCGCGTAAAATCTCCGTTTTTTCGCGTAAAATCTTTGTTTTTTTCACCTAAAATCCCGGGAATTTTGGGGGAAATTTCGGGAATTTTGGGAATCCTTGGGAATTTTGGGAATTCCCATTTTCTCCCTTAAAAACCTCCGTTTTCTCACCTAAAATCTCCGTTTTTTTGCGTAAAATCTCCGTTTTTTCGCGTAAAATCTCCGTTTTTTCGCGTAAAATCTTCGTTTTTTCACCTAAAATCCCAGGATTTTTGGGGGAAATTTCGGGAATTTCGGGATTTTTCTCACCTCCTTGAGCAGGAAGGAGGAGGCCGCGAAGGCGAAGGACCAGCCCTAAAATCTCCATTTTCTCACCTAAAATCTCCATTTTTTCGCATAAAATCTCCGTTTTTTCGCGTAAAATCTTCATTTTTTCACCTAAAATCCCGGGAATTTTGGGGGAAATTTCGGGAATTTCGGGATTTTTCTCACCTCCTTGAGCAGGAAGGAGGAGGCCGCGAAGGCGAAGGACCAGCCCTAAAATCTCCAATTTCTCACCTAAAATCTCCGTTTTTTCGCGTAAAATCTTCATTTTTTCACCTAAAACCCCATTAATTTTGGGGGAAATTTCGGGAATTTCGGGAATCCTTGGGAATTTTGGGAATTCCCATTTTCTCCCTTAAAAACCTCCGTTTTCTCACCTAAAATCTCCGTTTTTTTCGCGTAAAATCTCCGTTTTTTCGCGTAAAATCTTCATTTTTTCACCTAAAATCCCATTGATTTTGGGGGAAATTTCGGGAATTTCGGGAATCCTTGGGAATTTTGGGAATTCCCATTTTCTCCCTTAAAAACCTCCGTTTTCTCACCTAAAATCTCCATTTTCTCACCTAAAATCTCCGTTTTTTCGCGTAAAATCTTCGTTTTTTCACCTAAAATCCCAGGATTTTTGGGGGAAATTTCGGGAATTTCGGGATTTTTCTCACCTCCTTGAGCAGGAAGGAGGAGGCCGCGAAGGCGAAGGCCCGGCCCCAAAATCTCCATTTTCTCACCTAAAATCTCCATTTTTTCGCATAAAATCTCCGTTTTTTCACGTAAAATCTTCGTTTTTTCACCTAAAATCCCAGGATTTTTGGGGGAAATTTCGGGAATTTCGGGATTTTTCTCACCTCCTTGAGCAGGAAGGAGGAGGCAGCGAAGGCGAAGGACCAGCCGTAGCGATATTGGAAATACTGCTCGGAGCCGCCCGGGCGGTTCATGACCTCGTCGTTGATGCTGGAGATGTAAAGGACGAGTCCCACGACCAGAGAGAGCCCTGGGGGAAACGGGGGGAGGGGGGGGGAAAAAAAAAATAAAAAAAAAAAAAAAATAAACCCCCAAAAAAATAAAAATTAAAAAAAAAAAAAACCCCACAACGGGATTGGGGTGAATTCGGGGGGTTTTGGGAAAATTCGGGGTTTTTTTGGGTGGAAATTCGGGGTTTTTTGGGGGAAATTTGGGGTTTTTTTTTTTTTTTTTTGGTGAAAGTTTGGGTTTTTTTAATGGAAATTCGGGGGTTTTTTTGGGTGGAAATTCGGGGGTTTTTTTGGGAAATTTGGGGGTTTTTTTAGGGAAAATTCAGGGGGTTTTTTTGGGGTAAATTCGATTTTTTTGGGGGGGAAAATCGGGCATTTTTTTGGTGAAAATTTGGGTTTTTTTAATGGAAAGTCAGGCGTTTTTTTGGGGGGAAATTCAATTTTTTTGAGGGGAAATTCAGGGTTTTTTGGGGGGAATTTGGGTTTTTTTAGGGGGGGGAAATTCGATTTTTTTGGGGGGGCAAGTCGGGATTTTTTTGGGGAAATTCAGCGTTTTTTTGGGGAAAATTGTTTTTTTATTGGGGAAAATTCGGGGTTTTTTTGGTGGGAACTCAAGGTTTTTTTGGGGGGGAAATTCGGGGTTTTTTGGGGAATTCGGGGATTTTTGGGGGGAAATTCGGGGTTTTTTTGGGAAATTCAGGGGTTTTTTTAGGGAAAATTCGGGGTTTTTTGGGGTAAATTCAATTTTTTTGGGGGGGAAACTCAGGGTTTCTTTGGAGGAATTTGGGGTTTTTGGGGGGGAAATTCAGATTTTTTTTTTTTTAGGGAAAATTTGGGGGTTTTGGGGGGAAATTCGGATTTTTTCGGGGGGAAATTCAGGGTTTTTTAGGGAAAATTTGGGGTTTTTTTAAGGGGAAATTCGGGGATATTTAGGGAAAATTCGGGGGTTTTTGGGGGGAAATTTGGTTTTTTTGGGGGGGGGTTTATGGGGGTTTTGGGGAAAATTTGGGGGATTTTGGGAAAATTCGGGGTTTTAATAATAATAATAGTAATAATAGTAATAATAATAGTAATAATAATAATTTGAGAGCATAATAATAATAATAATAATAATAATAATAATAATAATGATAATTAATAATATTAATAATAATAATAACAATAATAATAAATAAAAATCAGAAAACAAAATTTCCCGCAGGAAATCCGGGTCCAGTTTTGGGTTGAGAAAAAATCAGATTTTTTCGGGGATTTTTTTTATTTTTAAATCTTTCCCTTTTTTTTTTTTTTAAATCTTTCCCTTTTTTTTTTAAAAATCTTTCCCTTTTTTTTTAAATCTTTCCCTTTTTTTTTTAAAAAAAATCTTTCCCTTTTTTTTCTTTTTAAAATAAAATCTTTCCCTTTTTTTTTTTTTAAATCTTCCCTTTTTTTTTTAAATCTTTCCCTTTTTTTTTTAAATCTTCCCTTTTTTTAAAAAAAAAAAATCTTTCCCTTTTTTTTTTAAAAACAATCTTTCCCTTTTTTTTTTTAAATCTTTCCCTTTCTTTTAAAAAAAAATCTTCCTTTTTTTTTTTAAATCTTTCCCTTTTTTTTTTAAAATCTTCCTTTTTTTTAAATCTTTCCCTTTTTTTTTTAAATCTTCCCTTTTTTAAAAAAAAAAAATCTTTCCCTTTTTTTTTTAAAAACAATCTTTCCCTTTTTTTTTTAAATCTTTCCCTTTTTTTAAAAAAAAAATCTTCCTTTTTTTTTAAAAAATCTTTCCTTTTTTTTTTTTAATATTTCCCTTTTTTTCTTAATCTTTCCCTTTTTTTATTAAAAAAAATCTTTCCCTTTTTTTTTTAATCTTTCCCTTTTTTTTTTAAAAATCTTTCCCTTTTTTTTTTAAATATTTCCCTTTTTTTTTAAAAAAAAAATCTTTCCCTTTTTTTTTTTTAAATCTTCCTTTTTTTTTAAATCTTTCCCTTTTTTTTTAAATCTTCCCTTTTTAAAAAAAAAAATCTTTCCCTTTTTTTTTTAAAAACAATCTTTCCCTTTTTTTTTTAAATCTTTCCCTTTTTTTAAAAAAAAATCTTCCTTTTTTTTTTTAAAAATCTTTCCTTTTTTTTTTAATATTTCCCTTTTTTTTTAATCTTTCCCTTTTTTTTTTTTAAATCTTTCCCTTTTTTTTTTAAAAATCTTTCCCTTTTTTTTTAAAAATCTTTCCCTTTTTTTTTTTAAACCTTTCCCTTTTTTTTTTAAAAAAAATCTTCCCTTTTTTTCTTTTTAAAATAAAATCTTTCCCTTTTTTTTTTTAAATCTTTCCCTTTTTTTTTTTTTAAATCTCCCCTTTTTTTTTTTTGTTTTTTTAATTTCTTTTTTTTTTTTAATTTCTCCTTTTTTTTTTTTTTATTTTATTTTTTTTTTGCTGTGAGGGTGTCGTGTTTTTTTTTCCTCCCTCACCCGAGAGGATGAAGAAGATGCCGGAGACGAAGGCCAGCAGGGTCCTCTGGGGTCGGATGTGGCCGACGTTGCTGATGACGAAGGCGGTGAAGACCAGGAAAAGGCTGACCATGGGAAACGGCGTCGCCGTCCTCACGGTCTCTGCCGAAACGGGGAGAGCCCCGAAAAATAAACGCCAAAAAAAAAAAAAACCAAACGAACCAAAAAACAATAGAAAAAAACACAACAAAAAAAACGACGTCTTCTTCCCTGATTTTCCCCGATTCTTCCCTGATTTTTCAACAAATTTTCCCAATTTTTCCCTGATTTTTCCCTGATTTTTTCCCCAAATTTTTCCCAATTTTTCCCTGATTTTTCCCAAATTTTCCCCAATTTTTCCCGATTTTTCCCTGATTTTTCCCCAATTTTTCCCAATTTTACCCTGATTTTTCCCTGAATTTTCCCCAAATTTTCCCCAATTTTTCCCAATTTTTCCCCAAATTTTCCCCCAATTTCCCCCTGATTTTTCCCCAAATTTTCCCCCAATTTTTCCCTGATTTTTCAACAAATTTTTCCCAATTTTCCCCCAATTTTTCCCTGATTTTTCCACAAATTTTTCCCAATTTTTCCCAGATTTTTCCCACAAAATTTTCCCCAATTTTTCCCCAATTTTTCCCTGATTTTTCCACAAATTTTCCCCCAACTTTCCCCAATTTTTCCCTGATTTTTCCACAAAATTTTCCCAATTTTCCCCAATTTTTCCCTGATTTTTCCCAAATTTTCCCCAATTTTTCCCAATTTTTCCCTGATTTTTCCCCAATTTTTCCCAATTTTACCCTGATTTTTCCCTGAATTTTCCCCAAATTTTCCCCAATTTTTCCCTGAATTTTCCCCAAATTTTCCCCCAATTTCCCCCTGATTTTTCCCCAAATTTTCCCCCAATTTTTCCCTGATTTTTCCACAATTTTTTCCCAATTTTTCCCCAATTTTTCCCAGATTTTTCCCACAAAATTTTCCCCAATTTTTCCCCAATTTTTCCCTGATTTTTCCACAAATTTTCCCCCAACTTTCCCCAATTTTTCCCTGATTTTTCCACAAAATTTTCCCCAATTTTTCCCTGATTTTTCCTCAAATTTTTCCCAATTTTCCCCAATTTTTCCCCAATTTTTCCCCAATTTTTCCCTGATTTTTCCCCAAATTTTTCCCTGATTTTCCCCAATTTTTCCCTGATTTTTCCACAAAATTTTCCCCAATTTTTCCGATTTTTCCACAAAATTTTCCCCAATTTTCCCCCAAAATTTCCCCGAAAATAAACACCAAAAAAAAACCACAAAAAAACCCAAAAAATAATAGAAAAAACACAACAAAAAAAACGACGTCTTCTTCCCTGATTTTCCCCGATTCTTCCGATTTTTCAACAAATTTTCCCAATTTTTCCCTGATTTTTCCCTGATTTTTTCCCCAAATTTTTCCCAATTTTCCCCAATTTTTCCCAATTTTACCCTGATTTTTCCCCAAATTTTCCCCAATTTTCCCCTGATTTTCCCCTGAATTTTCCCCAAATTTTCCCCCAATTTTCCCCAATTTTTCCCTGATTTTTCCACAAATTTTCCCCCAACTTTCCCCAATTTTCCCCTGATTTTTCCACAAAATTTTCCCCAATTTTCCCCCAAAATTTCCCTGATTTTTTCCCCAAATATTTCCTAATTTCCCCCAATTTTCCCCAATTTTTCCCTGATTTTCCCCGAAATTTTCCCCCAACTTTCCCCAATTTTTCCCTGATTTTTCCCCAAATTTTCCCCCAATTTTCCCCAATTTTTCCCTGATTTTTACCCAAATTTTCCCCCAACTTTTCACAAAATTTTCCCCAATTTTTCCCCAATTTCCCCCCAATTTTTCCCCAATTTTCCCCAAAATTTCCCCAATTTTCCCCTGATTTTTCCCCAATTTTTTCCCAATTTTTTCCCAATTTCCCCCAAAATTTCCCCAATTTTTCCCTGATTTTTCCACAATTATTCCCCAATTTTTCCCTGATTTTTCCCCAAATTTGACCCAATTTTTCCCTGATTTTTACCCAAATTTTCCCCCAACTTTCCCCAATTTCCCCCCAATTTTCCCCCAAATTTTCCCCAATTTTTCCCTCATTTTCCCCCAATTTTCCCCCAAATTTTTCCCGAATTTTTTCCCTAATTTTTCACCCGATTTTCCCCTGATTTTTACCCAAATTCCCGAAATTCCCACAATCCCCGAATTCCCACAATCCCTGGAATTCCCAGAATCCCTCCGGAATTCCCAGAATTCCCCCCAAATCCCCCCCAAATTCCCAGAATTCCCCCGGAATCCCCCGGAATTCCCGAATTCCCAAATACCCCAGATTCCCAGAAATTCCCAAATTCCAGAATCCCCCGGAATTCCCGAATTCCCCACAACCCCCCCGGAATCTCCCCGGAATTCCCAGAATTCCCAAATTCCCCAGATTCCCAGAAATTCCCGAATTCCGGGAATTCCCCCCAAATCCCCACAATTCCCGGAATCCCCCGGAATTCCCACAATTCCTGAATCCCCCAGAATTCCCGAATTCCCACAACTCCCGAATCCCCTGGAATTCCCCGGAATTCCCGAATTCCCAATTCCCCAGATTCCCAGAAATCCCCCGGAATCCTCCGGAATCCCCCGGAATTCCCGGAATTCCCGGAATTCCCGGAATTCCCACAATCCCCCGGAACCCCTCGGAATTCCCGGAATTCCCGGAATTCCCCACAACCCCCCGGAACCCCCCGGAACCCCCGGAATTCCCGGAATTCCTGGAATTCCCGGAATTCCCGAACCCCCCGGAACCCCCCGGAACCCCTCGGAATTCCCGGAATTCCCGGAATTCCCGGAATTCCCCACAACCCCCCGGAACCCCCGGAATTCCCGGAATTCCCGGAATTCCCGAACCCCCCGGAACCCCCCGGAACCCCTCGGAATTCCCGGAATTCCCGGAATTCCCCACAACCCCCCGGAACCCCCCGGAACCCCCGGAATTCCCGGAATTCCCACAATCCCCCGGAACCCCCCGGAACCCCCGGAATTCCCGGAACCCCCCGGAATTCCCGGAACCCCCCGGAACCCCTCGGAATTCCCGGAATTCCCGGAATTCCCGAACCCCCCGGAACCCCCGGAACCCCCGGAATTCCCGGAATTCCCGGAATTCCCCACAACCCCCCGAACCCCCCGAACCCCCCGGAACCCCCGGAACCCCCGGAACCCCCCGGAATTCCCGGAACCCCCCGGAACCCCCCGGAATTCCCGGAACCCCCCGGAATTCCCGGAACTCCCCACAACCCCCCGAACCCCCCGGAACCCCCCGGAACCCCCGGAATTCCCGGAATTCCCGGAATTCCCGTACTGAGGATGTTCTCCGTGTTTTCCGTCACCAAATTCAGCTCCGGCTCCAGGAAATACTCGGAGGCCACGCAGCGCCCCTTCTCCCGGCCTGGGAAACCCCGTTAATCCGCCCCCAATTAACCGACCCCAATTAACGAACGAACCCCAATTAATGAATGAACCCCAATTAATGAACGAACCACAATTAATGAACCACCATTAATGAACGAACCCCAATTAACGAATGAACCCCAATTAATGAATGAACCCCAATTAATGAACCCCAATTAATGAACCACCATTAATGAACGAACCCCAATTAATGAACGAACCCCAATTAATGAACGAACCCCAATTAATGAATGAACCCCAATTAATGAACCACCATTAATGAACGAACCTCAATTAATGAACCCCAATTAATGAACCACCATTAATGAACGAACCCCAATTAATGAACGAACCCCAATTAATGAACCCCAATTAACCAACCCCAATTAACGAACGAACCTCAATTAATGAACCCCAATTAATGAACCCCAATTAATGAACGAACCACAATTAATGAACGAACCCAAATTAATGAACGAACCCCAATTAATGAATGAACCCCAATTAATGAACCCCAATTAATGAACCACCATTAATGAACGAACCCCAATTAATGAACGAACCCCAATTAATGAAGGAACCCCAATTAATGAACCCCAATTAATGAACCACCATTAATGAACGAACCCCAATTAATGAACGAACCCCAATTAATGAAGGAACCCCAATTAATGAACCCCAATTAATGAACCACCATTAATGAACGAACCCCAATTAATGAACGAACCCCAATTAATGAACGAACCCCAATTAATGAACCCCAATTAACCGACCCCAATTAACGAACGAACCCCAATTAATGAACGAACCCCAATTAATGAACCCCAATTAACCGACCCCAATTAACGAACGAACCCCAATTAATGAATGAACCCCAATTAATGAACGAACCACAATTAATGAACCACCATTAATGAACGAACCACCATTAATGAACGAACCCCAATTAACGAACGAACCCCAATTAATGAATGAACCCCAATTAATGAACCCCAATTAATGAACGAACCCCAATTAATGAACCACCATTAATGAACCCCAATTAACCAACCCCAATTAATGAACGAACCACAATTAATGAACGAACCCCAATTAATGAACCCCAATTAACCGACCCCAATTAACGAACGAACCGCAATTAATGAACCATCATTAATGAACCCCAATTAACCAACCCCAATTAATGAACGAACCACCATTAATGAACCCCAATTAATGAACCCCAATTAATGAACGAACCACAATTAATGAACGAACCCAAATTAATGAACGAACCGCAATTAATGAACCTCAATTAACCAACCCCAATTAATGAACCACCATTAATGAACCTCAATTAACCAACCCCAATTAACGAACGAACCACAATTAACGAACCCCAATTAATGAACGAACCACAATTAATGAACGAACCCCAATTAATGAACCCCAATTAATGAACCACAATTAATGAACCCCAATTAACCAACCCCAATTAATGAACCCCAATTAATGAACCACAATTAATGAACCACCATTAATGAACCTCAATTAATGAACCACAATTAATGAACCTCTATTAATGAACCTCAATTAATGAACCTCAATTAACCAACCCCAATTAACGAAAGAACCACAATTAATGAACCCCAATTAATGAACCTCAATTAATGAACGAACCCAAATTAATGAACCACAATTAATGAACCCCAATTAACCAACCCCAATTAACGAACGAACCCCAATTAATGAACCACAATTAATGAACCCCAATTAACCAACCCCAATTAATGAACGAACCACAATTAATGAACGAACCCCAATTAATGAACCCCAATTAACCAACCCCAATTAATGAACGAACCACCATTAATGAACCACCATTAATGAACCCCAATTAATGAACGAACCACAATTAATGAACGAACCCAAATTAATGAACGAACCCCAATTAATGAATGAACCCCAATTAATGAACCCCAATTAATGAACCACCATTAATGAACGAACCCCAATTAATGAACGAACCCCAATTAATGAAGGAACCCCAATTAATGAACCCCAATTAATGAACCACCATTAATGAACGAACCCCAATTAATGAACGAACCCCAATTAATGAACGAACCCCAATTAATGAACCCCAATTAACCGACCCCAATTAACGAACGAACCCCAATTAATGAACGAACCGCAATTAATGAACGAACCCCAATTAATGAACGAACCCCAATTAATGAACCCCAATTAACCGACCCCAATTAACGAACGAACCCCAATTAATGAATGAACCCCAATTAATGAACGAACCACAATTAATGAACCACCATTAATGAACGAACCACCATTAATGAACGAACCCCAATTAACGAACGAACCCCAATTAATGAATGAACCCCAATTAATGAACCCCAATTAATGAACGAACCCCAATTAATGAACCACCATTAATGAACCCCAATTAACCAACCCCAATTAATGAACGAACCGCAATTAATGAACCCCAATTAATGAACGAACCACAATTAATGAACGAACCCCAATTAATGAACCCCAATTAACCGACCCCAATTAACGAACGAACCGCAATTAATGAACCATCATTAATGAACCCCAATTAACCAACCCCAATTAATGAACGAACCACCATTAATGAACCCCAATTAATGAACCCCAATTAATGAACGAACCACAATTAATGAACGAACCCAAATTAATGAACGAACCGCAATTAATGAACCCCAATTAACCGACCCCAATTAATGAACCACCATTAATGAACCTCAATTAACCAACCCCAATTAACGAACGAACCACAATTAACGAACCCCAATTAATGAACGAACCACAATTAATGAATGAACCCCAATTAATGAACCCCAATTAATGAACCACAATTAATGAACCCCAATTAACCAACCCCAATTAATGAACCCCAATTAATGAACCACAATTAATGAACCACCATTAATGAACCTCAATTAATGAACCACAATTAATGAACCTCTATTAATGAACCTCAATTAATGAACCTCAATTAACCAACCCCAATTTACGAAAGAACCACCATTAATGAACCCCAATTAATGAACCTCAATTAATGAACGAACCCAAATTAATGAACCACAATTAATGAACCCCAATTAACCAACCCCAATTAACGAACGAACCCCAATTAATGAACCACAATTAATGAACCCCAATTAACCAACCCCAATTAATGAACGAACCACAATTAATGAACGAACCCCAATTAATGAACCCCAATTAACCAACCCCAATTAATGAACGAACCACCATTAATGAACCACCATTAATGAACCCCAATTAATGAACGAACCACAATTAATGAACGAACCCAAATTAATGAACGAACCGCAATTAATGAACCCCAATTAACCAACCCCAATTAATGAACGAACCACCATTAATGAACCACCATTAATGAACCTCAATTAATGAACCTCAATTAATGAACCTCAATTAATGAACCACAATTAATGAACCACAATTAACCAACCCCAATTAATGAACCCCTCATTCATTAACCCCAATTAATGAACCACAATTAATGAACCACAATTAACCAACCCCCAATTAACCAACCGCAAGTAATTAATGAACCACAAGTAATTAATGAACCACCATTAATGAACCACAATTAATGAACCCCAATTAATTGACCCCCAATTAATGAACAAACCTCAATTAATGAACCACAAGTAATGAACCTCAATTAATGAACCCCCAATTAATGAACCCCAATTAACCAACCCCCAATTAATGAACCCCAATTAATTAACCAACCACAAGTAATTAATGAACCACAATTAATTAATGAACCCCAATTAATGAACCCCAATTAATGAACCACAATTAATGAACCACAATTAACCAACCCCCAATTAATGAACGAACCCCAATTAATGAACCACAATTAATGAACCCAAATTAATGAACCATCATTAATGAACTCCCAATTAATTAACCCCAATTAATGAACCCCAGTTAATGAACCCCTAATTAATAAACCCTTAATTAATTAACCCCAATTAACAAACCCCAGTTAATGAAGAATCAAGAATCTGGACCCACAAAGACCCAAAAAATCCCAAATTTTTCCCCCTTTTAACCCCGATATCGCCCCCAAACTTTTCCCACCGATCCCAAATTTTTTCCCATCGATCCCAAATTTTTTCCCTTCCAACCCAAACTTTTCCCACCGATCCCAAATTTTTTCCCTCCCATCCCAAATTTTTCCCATCGATCCCCAATTTTTTCCCTTCGATCCCAAATTTTTTCCCATCGATCCCAAATTTTTTCCCACGGATCCCAAACTCTTTCCTTTCAATCCCAAATTTTTTCCCATCGATCCCAAATTTTTTCCTTTCCATCCCAAACTTTTCCCTACCGATCCCAAATTTTTTCCCATCGATCCCAAACTTTTTCCCATTGATCCCAAATTTTTTTGCCATCGATCCCAAACTTTTTCCCCACTGATCCCAAACTTTGTCCTTTCCATCCCAAATTTTTTCCCACCGATCCCAAATTTTTTCCTTTCCATCCCAAATTTTTTCCCACCGATCCCCAAATTTTTTCCTTTCCATCCCAAATTTTTCCCACTGATCCCAAACTTTGTCCTTTCCATCCCAAACTTTTTCCCATCGATCCCAAACTTTTTCCCACTGATCCCAAATTTTTCCTTTCCATCCCAAACTTTTTCCCACTGATCCCAAACTTTTTCCTTTCCATCCCAAACTTCTTCCCATCAATCCCAAATTTTTTCCAATCAATCCCAAACTTCTTCCCACTGATCCCAAACTTTGTTCTTTCCATCCAAATCTTTTCCCGTCGATCCCAAACTTTTTTCCCATCCATCCCAAATTTTTTCCCACCGATCCCAAACTTTTTCCTTTCCATCCCAAATTTTTTCCCACTGATCCCAAACTTTGTCCTTTCCATCCCAAATTTTTTCCCATCGATCCCAAATTTTTTCCCATCGATCCAAATTTTTTCCTTTCCATCCCAAATCTTTTCCCATCGATCCCAAATTTTTTCCCATCGATCCCAAACTTTGTCCTTTCCATCCCAAACTTTTTCCCATCGATCCCAAACTTTTCCCTACCGATCCAAATTTTTTTCCTTTCCATCCCAAACTTTTTTTCCCATCCATCCCAAACTTTGTCCTTTCCATCCCAAACTTTTTCCCACTGATCCCAAACTTTGTCCTTTCCATCCCAAACTTTTTCCCATCGATCCCAAACTTTTTTCCCACCGATCCCAAATTTTTTTCCTTTCCATCCCAAACTTTTTTCCCATCCATCCCAAACTTTGTCTTTTCCATCCCAAACTTTTTCCCATCGATCCCAAATTTTTTCTTTTCCATCCCAAACTTTTTCCCACCGATCCCAAATTTTTTCCTTTCCATCCCAAACTTTTTCCCATCGATCCCAAACTTTGTCCTTTCCATCCCAAACTTCTTCCCATTGATCCCAAACTTTTTTCCCATCGATCCCAAATTTTTTTCCTTTCCATCCCAAACTTTTTTTCCCATCCATCCCAAACTTTGTCCTTTCCATCCCAAACTTTTTCCCACTGATCCCAAACTTTGTCCTTTCCATCCCAAACTTCTTCCCATTGATCCCAAACTTTTTTTCCCATCGATCCCAAATTTTTTTCCTTTCCATCCCAAACTTTTTTTTCCCATCCATCCCAAACTTTGTCTTTTCCATCCCAAACTTTTTCCCATCGATCCCAAATTTTTTCTTTTCCATCCCAAACTTTTTCCCATCGATCCCAAACTTTGTCCTTTCCATCCCAAACTTTTTCCCATCGATCCCAAACTTTTTTCCCACCGACCCAAATTTTTTTCCTTTCCATCCCAAACTTTTTTTCCCATCCATCCCAAACTTTGTCCTTTCCATCCCAAACTTTTTCCCATCGATCCCAAATTTTTTCTTTTCCATCCCAAACTTTTTCCCACCGATCCCAAATTTTTTCCTTTCCATCCCAAACTTTTTCCCATCGATCCCAAACTTTGTCCTTTCCATCCCAAACTTTTTCCCATCGATCCCAAATTTTTTCCTTTCCATCCCAAACTTTTTCCCATCGATCCCAAACTTTGTCCTTTCCATCCCAAACTTTTTCCAACTGATCCCAAACTTTGTCCTTTCCATCCCAAACTTCTTCCCATCGATCCCAAACTTTTTTCCCACCGATCCCAATTTTTTTTCCTTTCCATCCCAAACTTTTTTTCCCATCCATCCCAAACTTT
>NW_026912079.1:0-9711 GCF_963662255.1 Cinclus cinclus
AAATTGGGGGATTTTGGGTTGAAATTGTTGATTTTTGGGTTGAAATTGGGGGATTTTGGGTTGAAATTGTTGATTTTTGGGTTGAAATTGGGAGTTTCGGGTAAAAAAATTTGAATTTTTGGGGTTCAAGGCGTTGATTTTTGGGTTAGAAATTGAGAATTTTGTGTGAAATTTTTTTTTATTTAAAGGTTCCAAAAGTTTAATTTTAAATAATAATCAATTCCGAGGCACGAGAGCTTTAATTTTTAAGGTTTAAAATGTGAATTTTGAGGCCAAAAAAAAAAAAAAAAAAAAAAAGGATTTTGAGGTTAAAAAATTGACGGATCTGAGGGAGAAAGAAAAAAAAAAAATCATTAATTTGGAGGTGAAAATTGTGAATTTTCAGGGGGGAAAAAAAAAAAATCCTGAATTTTGAGGTGAAAAAAATGCGGAATTTTGATGTGAAAATTCTGAATTTTGAGATTAAAAAATTCCTGATTTTGAGGGGAAAACAAAAAAAAAAAAAAAATATCATCGATTTTGAGGCCAAATTCTCGATTTTTTTCAATTTCAAATTTCAATTTTTTTTTTTTTATTTAAAACTTTTCCGTTTCCAGCCAGAAATGTGAATTTTGGGTGGGAAAATTTTTTTTTTGGATTTTTGGGTGAAAAATCGGTCGATTTTAGGAGGTCCAAAAAAAACCCAAAAATCATTAATTTTGAGGTTAAAAAAATCGATAATTTTTGAGGTCAAAACTTTAAAAATTTTGAGATAAAATTATTAATTTTTTGAGGTTAGGACAGAAAGGTAATTTTGAGGTTTAAAATTGTGAAGTTTCGAGGTAAAATTTTAAAATTTTAAATTTTGAAAATTTTTTAAATTTTAAAAACGTTGAAAAATGAAATTTGTGAGTTTAAAAAAATGGAGAATTCCGAGGGGAAAATCGCCGATTTTGAGGCCAAAAAGTGGATTTTTTTTAAATTAAAAATAATCCATTTTCACATCAAAAACCTGAATTTGGCAAATAAAATCCAAAACCACAAAATAATTCTGAGGTTAAAAAAAAAAAATATCTTGAAATTCGTGCTTTAAAAATCGTTGATTTTGAGGTAAAAAAATCCTGAATTGGGAGATTTTAATTAAAAAAAAAAAAAAAAAAAGGAAAAAAATCATCGATTTTGAAGTAAAAAATTCGTGAATTACAAGGTAAAAAAAACCCCGAGAATTCTGTGATTAAAAATATCGATAATTCTGAGGTAAAAAAAAAAAAAATTGCGAATTCTGAGGGGAAAAAATCTACGAATTTGTGGCCAAAAATATCGAATTTGGTGGAAAATGATAAATTTTCCACGAGAAACGTGAATTTTGGGGGTAAAAATTCGATTTTTGGGGGGGCGGGGGGGTCAAAATCGGCGATTTCGGGACGGAATAAAAAAAAATAAATAAATAAAAAAATCGATAATCCCGTGTTAAAAACCGAATTCCGAGGGGAAAATCGGCGAATCGTGAGGTAAAAAGTGGCGAATTCTGAGGTAAAAATCGCCGAATTTGCGGCTAAAAAGTCGATCATTATTTAAAATATTAAATTGCCCTCAAGGGAGGTGAATTTTGGGGGTAAAAATTCGATTTTTTTGCGGGTGGGGGGGTCAAAATCGGCGATTTCGGGACGGAATAAAAAAAAAAAAATAAAAAAATCGATAATCCCGCGTTCAAAACCGAATTCCGAGGGGAAAATCGGCGAATCGTGAGGTAAAAAGTGGCGAATTCTGAGGTAAAAATCGCCGAATTTGCGGCTAAAATGTCGAAATTTTTATTGAAAACCTTAAATTCTCACCCGAACCGCGATTTCCGTGCCACTTTTTTGGGGTAAAATCCGCCGATTCCGGTTCCCCGCCATTTCCGGACTCGCTTTCCCAGCGTTCCCTGCGTGCCCTCCCGGAAATGAGAGGGGGATATAGGGAAGGATGTTACCTCAGCGTGACGTGATTGCGTCACTTCCGTTTCCGCCTCTCGGCGCTTTTCCGGCGGCGGCTCCGCGCGTGCGGCGAGTTCGGTGAGGGAGGAATTTGCGGCAAAATTTTGGGGGCTTTTGGGGTAAAATCCTCAATTTTCGTGGTAAAACCACGGGATTTTTTTTAAATATTTTTTTGCCTTTTTTTTTTTTTTTTTTTTGTCTCTCCAGGCTGCCCTTCCTGTCTGTGCTGTCGCGATAATGTCGCGGTTCTTCACCACCGGCTCCGATTCCGAGTCCGAATCGTCGGCGTCCGGAGATGAGACCGCGCCGAAAGCGGCGGGAGGGCCCTACAGCAAGTGAGGGGGCGGGGCTAAAGGGAGAGGGAGGGGCGGGATGGTAGGGGTGTGGTCTGAGGAAGGGGCGTGGTCTCCGCGGATGGCGTGGGTGTGGTCTGCGTGGGCGTGGTCTCGTGGTGTGGGGTCGGTGGGTGTGGTGTTTTTTGGTATGGGCGTGGTCTCGTGGTGGTTTGTGGGCGTGGTGTCTAAATTGTGGGTGTGGTCTTTGTGGGCGTGGTGTCTGCGGCCATGGGTGTGGTCTCTGTGCGTTATGGGTGTGGTCTTTGTGGGTGTGGCTGCTGGGTGTGGTCTTGGGGTGTGGTCTCTGAACTGTGGGTGTGGTCTATGTGAGTTGTGGGCGTGGTCAACGTGGCCATAGTCTCTGAGTTGTGGGCGTGGCCACCGAGTTATGGGCGTGCTGTGTGTGAATTGTGGGTGTGGTCTCTGCGAATTTGGGCGTGGTCTCTGTGGGCGTGATGAGTGTGAAATGTGGGTGTGGTCTCTGAATGTGGGCGTGGCCTCCAAATTATGTGTGTGCTGTGTGTGAATTCTGGGCGTGGTCTCAATGATGGGTGTGGTCTCTGTGGGAGTGGTGTGTGGATTGTGGGTGTGGTCTCTGAACGATGGGTGTGGCCTATGAGGGTGTGGTGTCAGTGAATTGGGGGCGTGGTCCCTGAGGGCGTGGTGAGAGTGTGAATTGTGGGCGTGGTCTGTGTGTGGATTATGGGTGTGGTCTCTGTGGGTGTGGTCTGTGTGTGAATCATGGGCGTGGTCTCTCTGTGGGTGTGGTCTGTGTGTGAATCGTGGGCGTGGTGTCTCTGTGGGTGTGGTCTGTGTGTGAATCGTGGGCGTGGTCTCTGTGGGTGTGGTCTGTGTGTGAATCGTGGGCGTGGCCTCTCTGTGGGTGTGGTCTGTGTGTGAATCGTGGGCGTGGTGTCTCTGTGGGTGTGGTCTGTGTGTGAATCGTGGGCGTGGCCTCTGTGGGTGTGGTCTGTGTGTGAATCGTGGGCGTGGTCTCTGTGGGTGTGGTCTGTGTGTGAATCATGGGCGTGGTCTCTCTGTGGGTGTGGTCTGTGTGTGAATCGTGGGCGTGGTGTCTCTGTGGGTGTGGTCTGTGTGTGAATCGTGGGCGTGGTCTCTGTGGGCGTGTCCCTGACGAGCCCCTCCCCCCGCAGGCCGCTGCTGCTCAGTGAGGATGAGGAGGACACGAAGCGCGTCGTGCGCAGCGCCCGCGACAAGAGGTGACGGCGACGGCTGTCGATCGATCGGTTATCGATCGGTTATCGATCGGTTATGGATCGGTTATGGATGGGTTATCGATGGGTTATCGATGGGTTATTGATCGGTTATTGATGGGTTATTGATGGGTTATTGATGGGTTATTGATCGGTTATCAATGGGCTATCGATCGGTTATCGATCGGTTATCGATCGGTTATGGATGGGTTATTGATTGGTTATTGATGGGTTATTGATTGGTTATTGATGGGTTATTGATTGGTTATTGATGGGTTACTGATCGGTTATCGATCGGTTATCGATTGGTTATGGATGGGTTATTGATCGGTTATTGATGGGTTATTGATCGGTTATCAATGGGCTATCGATGGGTTATCGATCGGTTATGGATGGGTTATTGATCAGTTATTGATCGGTTATGGATGGGTTATTGATCGGTTATCGATCGGTTATCGATCGGTTATCGATCGGTTATGGATGGGTTATGGATGGGTTATGGATGGGTTATTGATGGGTTATTGATTGGTTATTGATGGGTTATTGATCGGTTATCAATGGGCTATCGATCGGTTATCGATCGGTTATTGATTGGTTATGGATGGGTTATGGATGGGTTATTGATGGGTTATTGATCGGTTATCGATCGGTTATCGATCGGTTATGGATGGGTTATTGATTGGTTATCGATGGGTTATAGATCGGTTATCGATGGGTTACTGATCGGTTATCGATTGGTTATTGATTGGTTATCGATGGGTTATAGATCGGTTATGGATGGGTTATTGATCAGTTATTGATCGGTTATGGATGGGTTATTGATCGGTTATCAATGGGTTATTGATCGGTTATCGATCGGTTATTGATGGGTTATTGATTGGTTATCAATGGGTTATAGATCGGTTATGGATGGGTTATTGATCGGTTATCAATGGGTTATGGATCGGTTATCGATCGGTTATCGATGGGTGATCCATGGGTTATCGATGGGTTATCGATCGGTTATCCATGGGTTATTGATCGGTTATCGATCGGTTATAGATCGGTTATTGATGGGTTATTGATCAGTTATCAATGGGTTATGGATCGGTTATTGATCGGTTATAGATCGGTTATTGATGGGTTATTGATGGGTTATTGATCGGTTATGGATGGGTTATCGATCGGTTATTGATGGGTTATTGATCGGTTATCAATGGGCTATCGATGGGATATCGATCGGTTATCGATCGGTTATCGATGGGTTATCCATGGGTTATCCATGGGTTATCGATCAGTTATTGATGAGTTATCAATGGGTTATTTATCGGTTATTGATCAGTTATCGATGAGTTATTGATTGGTTATTGATCAGTTATTGATCAGTTATTGATCAGTTATTGATCAGTTATTGATTAGTTTTTGATTCCTTATTGACCGCTTATTGATCAGTTATTGATCAGTTATCGATTCCCTTATTGACGGGTTATTGATCAGTTATTGATTAGTTATTGATTAGTTTTTGATTCCCTTATTGTCGGGTTATTGATCAGATGCTGCCCCACTATTGATCCCATATTGATCAGTTATTGATTAGTTATTGATTCCCTCATTGACGGGTTATTGATCAATTGCTGCCCCGTTATTGGTCTCTCATTGATCCCGTATTGATCCCGAGCTGATGGTGATTGATGTCGATCTCTGCCAGGTATGAGGAGCTCACCAACCTGATCCGCTCCATCCGCAACGCCATGAAGATCCGCGACGTCAGCCGCTGCCTCGAGGTGCCCAAAATCCCCCAAATCCACCCCAAAAATCCTCCAAATCCAGCCCAAAAATCCGCCAAAAAAATCCAGCCCGGAATCCCCCAAATCCAGCCCAAAAACCCCCAAATCCACCCAAAAATCCCCCAAATCCAGCCCAAAAATCCTCCAAATCCACCCAAAAATCCCCCAAATCCAGCCCAAAAACCCCCAAATCCACCCAAAAATCCCCCAAATCCAGCCCAAAAATCCTCCAAATCCAGCCCAAAAACCCCCAAATCCACCCAAAAATCCCCCAAATCCACCCCAAAAATCCCCCAAATCCACCCCAAAAATCCCCCAAATCCAGCCCAAAAATCCCCTAAATCCACCCAAAAATCCCCCAAATCCAGCCCAAAAATCCCCCAAATCCAGCCCGGAATTCCCCAAATCCACCCAAAAATCCCCCAAATCCAGCCCAAAAATCCGCCAAAAAATCCAGCCCGGAATCCCCCAAATCCACCCCAAAAATCCCCCAAATCCAGCCCAAAAATCCCCCAAATCCACCCAAAAATCCCCCAAATCCACCCAAAAATCCCCCAAATCCACCCAAAAATCTGCCAAAAAATCCAGCCCAAAAATCCCCCAAATCCAGCCCAAAATCCCCCAAATCCAGCCCAAAAATCCGCCAAAAAATCCAGCCCGGAATCCCCCAAATCCACCCCAAAAATCCCCCAAATCCACCCCAAAAATCCCCCAAATCCAGCCCAAAATCCCCCAAATCCACCCAAAAATCCCCCAAATCCACCCCAAAAATCTGCCAAAAAATCCAGCCCGGAATCCCCCAAATCCACCCAAAAATCCCCCAAATCCACCCCAAAAATCCCCCAAATCCACCCCAAAAATCCCCCAAATCCACCCAAAAATCCCCCAAATCCACCCCAAAAATCCCCCAAATCCACCCCAAAAATCCCCCAAATCCAGCCCAAAATCCCCCAAATCCACCCAAAAATCCCCCAAATCCACCCAAAAATCCCCCAAATCCACCCCAAAAATCCCCCAAATCCACCCAAAAATCCCCCAAATCCACCCCAAAAATCCCCCAAATCCACCCAAAAATCCCCCAAATCCAGCCCAAAAATCCCCCAAATCCAGCCCAAAAATCTGCCAAAAAATTCCAGCCCAAAATCCCCCCAAAAAATCCCCCAAATCCAGCCCAAAAATCCCTCCAAAAAATCTAGTCCAAAATCCCCTAAATCCACCCAAAAATCCCTCAAATCCAGCCCAAAATCCCCCAAAAAATCCAGTCCAAATTCTCTAAAATCCAGCCCAGAAAACGCCCAAAAAAATCCCCAAAAATTCCCAAAAAATCCCCTAAAAATCCTCAAAACTCCCCCAAAAAATTCCTAAAAAATCCTCAAAAATCCCCCAAAACATTCCTAAAAAATCCCCAAAAATCCCCAAAAAAATCCCCAAAAAATCCCTAAAAAATCCCAAAAAAATCCCCAAAAAATCCCCAAAATCTCTCCAAAAAATCCCCATAATATCCCAAAAAATCCTAAAAAAAATCCCCATAAAATCCCTAAAAAATCCTCAAAAAAGCCCCAAAAAAGCCCCAAAAAAGCCCCAAAAAAAACCCCAAAAAACCACAAAAAATCCCTAAAAAAACCCTAAAAAATCCCCAAAAATCCCTAAAAAATCCCCAAAAAATCCCCATAAAACCCCCCAAAAGTCCCCATACAAATCCAAAAAAAATCCCCCAAAAATCCCTAAAAAATCCTCAAAAAACCCCAAAAAATCCCCAAAAATCCACAAAAAATCCCCAAAAAAAAACCCTGAAAAATCCCCAAAAATCCCTAAAAAATCCATAAAAAAATCCCTAAAAAATCCCCCAAAAATCCCATAAAACCCCCAAAAATCCCCATAAAATCCAAAAAAAATCCCCAAAAAATCCCCAAAAAATCCCAAAAAATCCCCAAAAATCCAAAAAAAATCCCAAAAAATCCCCAAAAAATCCCCAAAAAATCCCCAAAAATCCACAAAAAATCCCCAAAAAAATCCCCAAAAAAATCCCCAAAAAATCCCCAAAATTCCCATTTTTAATTCCATCCCCCCCCCCCCCCCAAATCCTTCATTTTTCACGCCAAAAATCCCCCGGGTTTCGTTTTGCTTTTTTTGGGTTTTTTTGGGTTTTTTTTGTTTTTTTTTCTTTTCCCCTCTTTTCAATCCTTCAATTTCTGCTTTTCCCTTTCCTTATTTTTTATTTGTTTTTTTGGGGTTTTTTGGATTTTTTTTGGATTTTTTTTGGTTTTTTTTTTTTTCCTTTTCCCTTCTTTTCAATCCTTTAATTTCTGCTTTTTCCTTTTCCTTATTTTTTATTTGTTTTTTTGGTTTTTTTTGGATTTTTTTTGGGTTTTTTTTTTCTTTCCCCCTCTTTTCAATCCTTCAATTTCTGCTTTTCCTTTTCCTTATTTTTTATTTGTTTTTTGGTTTTTTTTGGATTTTTTTTTGGATTTATTTTGGGTTTTTTTTTCTTTTCCCCTCTTTTCAATCCTTCAATTTCTTCTTTTTCCCTTTCCTTATTTTTTATTTGTTTTTTTGGTTTTTTTTTGATTTTTTTTTTATTTTTTTTGGTTTTTTTTTTTTTCTTTCCCCCCTCTTTTCAATCCTTCAATTTCTTCTTTTCCCTTTCCTTATTTTTTATTTGTTTTTTTTGGGTTTTTTTTGTTTTTTTTTGGATTTTTTTGGATTTTTTTTTGTTTTTTTTTTTTTTTCTTTCCCCCCTCTTTTCAATCCTTCAATTTCTTCTTTTCTCTTTTCTTATTTTTTCTTTCTTTTATCCCCAAATTTGCAGGAATTTGAGCTCCTGGGCCGAGCCTGGAGCAAAGCCAAGGGAGTGGTGGACAGGGAGGGCGTCCCCAGGTTCTACCTGAGGATCCTGGCTGACCTCGAGGATTATCTCAACGAGGTGAGACCAATTTGGGGAAAAAAAAAACAACTCTGGGGGCAAATTGGGAAAATCCCCTTTTTTGGGGATTTTTTTCCAGCTTTTTTTCCCTTTTTTTGGGGATTTTTTAGGTTTTTTTTAGGATTTTTTTTCCCCCAAAATTCAGATTTTTCGCTGATTTTTTTTCGGATTTTTCTCAGCTTTTTATTGCAGTTTTTTCCAATTTTTTTCAGGATTTTTTCCTAATTTTTTCCCATTTTTTCAGAAATTTTCCCCAATTCTTTCCCATTTTTCCAGAATTTTTCCCCAATTCTTTCCCATTTTTCCAGGATTTTTTTCCGACTTTTTTCCCATTTTTCTCCAATTTTTTCCTTCATTTCTCCCCATTTTTTCCCATTTTTCCAGGATTTCTCCCCCATTTTTCCAGAATTTTTCCCCAATTTTTTCCCATTTTTTCCAGAATTTTTCCCCAATTTTTTCCCATTTTTTCCAGAATTTTTCCCCAATTTTTTCCCATTTTTCTCTAATTTTTTCCTTCTTTTTTTTCCCAGTCTCTTCCCCATTTTTCTTTAATTTTTCCCCAATTTTTTCCCATTTTTCCAGGATTTTTCCCCAATTTTTTCCCATTTTTCTCCAATTTTTTCCTTCTTTTTTTCCCCAGTCTCTTCCCATTTTTTCCAGGATTTTTCCCCAATTTTTTCCCATTTTTCCAGAAATTTTCCCCAATTTTTTCCCCATTTTTTCCAGAATTTTTCCCCAATGTTTTCCCATTTTTCCAGAAATTTTCCCCAATTTTTTCCCACTTTTCCAGATTTTTCCCCCCCATATTTTCCCCCTTTTCCCACATTTTTTTCCAGATTTGTTTTGGGGCATTTTGGGGTTTTTTTGGGGATTTTTTGGGGCGTTTTTGGGCTGACCTCGAGGATTATCTCAACGAGGTGAGACAATTTGGGGAAAAAAAAAACAACTCTGGGGGCAAATTGGGAAAATCCCCTTTTTTGGGGATTTTTTCCAGCTTTTTTTCCCTTTTTTTGGGGATTTTTTAGGTTTTTTTTAGGATTTTTTTCCCCTAAAATTCAGATTTTTCGCTGATTTTTTTCGGATTTTTCTCAGCTTTTTATTGCAGTTTTTTCCAATTTTTTTTCAGGATTTTTTCCTAATTTTTTCCCATTTTTTCAGAAATTTTCCCCAATTCTTTCCCATTTTTCCAGAATTTTTCCCCAATTCTTTCCCATTTTTCCAGTATTTTTTTCCGACTTTTTTCCCATTTTTCTCCAATTTTTTCCTTCATTTTTCACCATTTTTTCCCATTTTTCCAGAATTTTTCCCCATTTTTTTCCCATTTTTCCTTCTTTTTTTCCCCAATTTTTCCCCATTTTTCCAGGATTTTTCCCCATTTTTTTTCCCATTTTTTCCAGGATTTTTGCAGGATTTTTTCCCATTTTTTCCAGGATTTTTTCCCCAATTTTTCCCCGTTTTTTCCAGAAATTTTCCCCAATTTTTTCCCATTTTTCCAGGATTTTTCCCCAATTTTTTCCC